>NW_026285746.1:0-5121 GCF_023373465.1 Oncorhynchus keta | reverse complement strand
CTGGTCTCATGCCCCATGCTATCCCCTCCCAGGGTCCTGGTCTCATGCTCCCATGCTGTCCCTCCCAGTGTCCTGTGTCTCATGCCCCCATGCTGTCCCTCCCAGGGTCCTGGTCTCATGCTGCCCATGCTGTCTCCCATGTCCTGGTCTCATGCCCCATGCTGTCCCTCCCCAGGGTGGTCACATGCCCATGCTGTCCCTCCCATGTCTCATGCCCCATGCTGTCCCTCCCAGGTCCTGGTCTCATGCCCCATGCTGTCCCTCCCAGGGTCCTGGTCTCATGCCCCATGCTGTCCCTCCCAGGGTCCTGGTCTCATGCCCCATGATGTCCCTCCCAGGGTCCTGGTCTCATGCCCCATGCTGTCCCTCCCCAGGGTCCTGGTCTCATGCCCCATGTTGTCCCTCCCAGGGTCCTGGTCTCATGCCCCATGCTGTCCTCCCAGGGTCCTGGTCTCATGCCCCATGCTGTCCTCCCAGGTCCTGGTCTCATGCCCCATGCTGTCCCTCCCCTGGTCTCATGCCCCATGCTGTCCCTCCCAGGGTCCTGGTCTCCATGCTGTCCCTCCCCAGGGTCCTGGTCTCATCCTCCATGCTGTCCCTCCCAGGGTCTGGTCTCATGCTCCCATGCTGTCCCTCCCCCAGCTGTCCTGGTCTCATGCCCATGCTGTCCCTCCCAGGGTCCTGGTCTCATGCTCCCATGCTGTCCCTCCCAGGGTCCTGGTCTCATGCCCCATGCTGTCCCTCCCTGACCTCATGCCCCATGCTGTCCTCCCAGGGTCTGGTCTCATGCTCCCATGCTGTCCCTCCCAGGGTCCTGGTCTCATGCCCCATGCTGTCCCTCCCAGGGTCCTGGTCTCATGCCCCATGCTGTCCCTCCCAGGGTCCTGGTCTCATGCCCCATGCTGTCCCTCCCAGGGTCCTGGTCTCATGCCCCATGCTGTCCCTCCCAGGGTCCTGGTCTCATGCCCCATGCTGTCCCTCCCAGGGTCCTGGTCTCATGCCCCATGCTGTCCCTCCCAGGGTCCTGGTCTCATGCCCCATGCTGTCCCTCCCAGGGTCTGGTCTCATGCCCCATGCTGTCCCTCCCTGGGTCCTGGTCTCATGCCCCATGCTCCCAGGGTCCTGGTCTCATGCTCCATGCTGTCCCTCCCAGGGTGTCCTGGTCTCATGCCCCATGCTGTCCTCCCAGGGTCCTGGTCTCTCATGCCCCATGCTGTCCCTCCCAGGGTCCTGGTCTCATGCCCCATGCTGTCCTCCCCAGGGTCCTGGTCTCATGCCCCATGCTGTCCCTCCCAGGGTCCTGGTCTCATGCCCCATGCTGTCCCTCCCAGGTCCTGGTCTCATGCTCCATGATGTCCCCTCCCTGGGTCCTGGTCTCATGCCCCATGCTGTCCCTCCCTGGTCTCATGCCCCATGCTGTCCCTCCTGATCTCATGCTCCATGATGTCCCTCCCTGGGTCCTGGTCTCATGCCCCATGCTGTCCCTCCCAGGGTCCTGGTCTCATGCCCCATGCTGTCCCTCCCCTGGTCTCATGCTCCATGCTGTCCCTCCCAGGGTCCTGGTCTCATGCTCCATGCTGTCCCTCCCAGGGTCCTGGTCTCATGCCCCATGCTGTCCCTCCCAGGGTCCTGGTCTCATGCCCCATGCTGTCCCTCCCAGGGTCCTGGTCTCATGCCCCATGCTGTCCCTCCCAGGTCCTGTCCATGCTCATCCCCATGCTGTCCCTCCCAGTGTCCTGGTCTCATGCCCCATGCTGTCCCTCCCAGGGTCCTGGTCTCATGCCCCATGCTGTCCCTCCCAGGGTCCTGGTCTCATGCCCCATGCTGTCCCTCCCAGGGTCCTGGTCTCATGCCCCATGCTGTCCCTCCCAGTGTCCTGGTCTCATGCCCCATGCTGTCCCTCCCAGGGTCCTGGTCTCATGCCCCCATGCTGTCCTCCCAGGGTCCTGGTCTCATGCCCCATGCTGTCCCTCCCAGGGTCCTGGTCTCATGCCCCATGCTGTCCCTCCCAGGGTCCTGGTCTCATGCCCCATGCTGTCCTCCCAGGGTCCTGGTCTCATGCCCCATGCTGTCCCTCCCAGGGTCCTGGTCTCATGCCCCCATGCTGTCCCTCCCAGGGTCCTGGTCTCATGCCCCATGCTGTCCTCCCAGGGTCCCTGGTCTCATGGTCCCTCATCCTGGTCCCCCCATGCTGTCCCTCCCTGAGGGGGTCTGGTCTCATGCTCCATGCTGTCCCTCCCAGGGTCCTGGTCTCATGCCCCATGCTGTCCCTCCCAGGTCCTGGTCTCATGCCCCATGCTGTCCCTCCCAGGGTCCTGGTCTCATGCCCCATGCTGTCCCTCCCAGGGTCCTGGTCTCATGCCCCATGCTGTCCCTCCCAGGGTCCTGGTCTCATGCCCCATGCTGTCCCTCCCCAGTGTCCTGGTCTCATGCCCCATGCTGTCCCTCCCAGGGTCCTGGTCTCATGCCCCATGCTGTCCCTCCCAGGGTCCTGGTCTCATGCCCCATGCTGTCCCTCCCAGGGTCCTGGTCTCATGCCCCCCATGCTGTCCCTCCCAGGGTCCTGGTCTCATGCCCCATGCTGTCCCTCCCAGGGTCCTGGTCTCATGCCCCATGCTGTCCCTCCCAGGTCCTGGTCTCATGCCCATGCTGTCCCCCCCAGGGTCCTGGTCTCATGCCCCATGCTGTCCCTCCCAGGTCCTGGTCTCATGCCCCATGCTGTCCCTCCCAGGGTCCTGGTCTCATGCCCCATGCTATCCCTCCCAGGGTCCCTGGTCTCATGCCCCATGCTGTCCCTCCCAGTGTCCTGGTCTCATGCCCCATGCTGTCCCTCCCAGGGTCCTGGTCTCATGCCCCATGCTGTCCCTCCCAGGGTCCTGGTCTCATGCCCCATGCTGTCCCTCCCAGGGTCCTGGTCTCATGCCCCATGCTGTCCCTCCCAGGGTCCTGGTCTCATGCCCCATGCTGTCCCTCCCAGGGTCCTGGTCTCATGCCCCATGCTGTCCCTCCCAGGGTCCTGGTCTCATGCTCCATGCTTTCCCTCCCTGGTCTCATGCTCCATGCTTTCCCTCCCTGGTCTCATGCCCCATGCTGTCCCTCCCAGGGTCCTGGTCTCATGCCCCTCCCTGGGTGCTGTCCCTCCCAGGGTCCTGGTCTCATGCCCCATGCTGTCCCTCCCAGGGTCCTGGTCTCATGCCCCATGCTGTCCCTCCCAGGGTCCTGGTCTCATGCCCCATGCTGTCCCTCCCAGGGTCCTGGTCTCATGCCCCATGCTGTCCCTCCCAGGGTCCTGGTCTCATGCCCCATGCTGTCCCTCCCAGGGTCCTGGTCTCATGCCCCATGCTGTCCCTCCCAGGGTCCTGGTCTCATGCCCCATGCTGTCCCTCCCAGTGTCCTGGTCTCATGCCCCATGCTGTCCCTCCCAGGGTCCTGGTCTCATGCCCCATGCTGTCCCTCCCAGTGTCCTGGTCTCATGCCCCATGCTGTCCCTCCCAGGGTGATCTCCCCCATGGGTCCTGGTCTCATGCCCCATGCTGTCCCTCCCAGGGTCCTGGTCTCATGCCCCATGCTGTCCCTCCCAGGGTCCTGGTCTCATGCCCTATGTCTGTCCCTCCCATGCTGTCCCTGGTCTCATGCCCCATGCTGTCCCTCCCAGGGTCCTGGTCTCATGCCCTCGCTGTCCCTCCCAGGGTCCTGGTCTCATGCCCCATGCTGTCCCTCCCAGGGTCCTGGTCTCATGCCCCATGCTGTCCTCCCAGGGTCCTGGTCTCATGCCCCATGCTGTCCCTCCCAGTGTCTCATGCCCTATCCCTCCCAGGGTCCTGGTCTCATGCCCCATGCTGTCCCTCCCCCTGGTCTCATGCCCCATGCTGTCCCTCCCAGGGTCCTGGTCTCATGCCCCATGCTGTCCCTCCCAGGGTCCTGGTCTCATGCCCCATGCTGTCCCTCCCAGGGTCCTGGTCTCATGCCCCATGCTGTCCCTCCCAGGGTCCTGGTCTCATGCCCCATGCTGTCCCTCCCAGTGGTCTGGTCTCATGCCCCATGCTGTCCCTCCCAGGGATCTGGTCTCATGCCCCATGCTATCCCTCCCAGTGTCCTGGTCTCATGCCCCATGCTGTCCCTCCCTGGTCTCATGCCCCATGCTGTCCATCCCAGGGTCCTGGTCTCATGCCCCATGCTGTCCCTCCCAGTGTCCTGGTCTCATGCTCCATGCTGTCCCTCCCTGGTCTCATGCCCCATGCTGTCCTCCTGACCTCATGCTCCATGCTGTCCTCCTGGTCTCATGCTCATGGTCCTCCCCAATCTCATGCCCATGCTGTCTCCCCTCCCAGGGTCCTGGTCTCATGCCCCATGCTGTCCTCCCAGGGTCCTGGTCTCATGCCCCATGCTGTCCTCCCAGGGTCCTGGTCTCATGCCCCATGCTGTCCCTCCCAGTGTCCTGGTCTCATGCCCCATGCTTTCCCTCCCTGGGTCCTGGGTCTCATGCCCCATGCTGTCCCTCCCAGTGTCCTGGTCTCATGCTCCATGCTGTCCCTCCCTGAGTCTCATGCTCCATGCTTTCCCTCCCTGGTCTCATGCCCCATGCCTGTCCCTCCCAGTGTCCTGGTCTCATGCTCCATGCTGTCCCTCCTGGTCTCATGCCCCCCCATGCTATCCCTCCCAAGTGTGTCCTGGTCTCATGCCCCATGCTGTCCCTCCCAGGGTCTGGTCTCATGCCCCATGCTGTCCCTCCCAGGGTCCTGGTCTCATGCCCCATGCTGTCCTCCCAGGGCCCCATGCTGTCTCATGCCCATGCTGTCCCTCCCTGGCTCCTGGTCTCATGCCCCATGCTGTCCCTCCCAGTGTATGGTCCCTCATGCTCCATGCTTTCCCTCCCTGGTCTCATGCCCCATGCTATCCCTCCCAGTGTCCTGGTCTCATGCCCCATCCTGTCCCTCCCAGGGTCCTGGTCTCATACCCCATGCTTTTAACTCCTCTTGGGGTCCTGGTCTCATACCCTATGCTGTCCCCTCCAGGGTCCTGGTCTCATGCCCCATGCTGTCCCTCCCAGGGTCCTGGTCTCATGCCCCCATGCTGTCCCTCCCAGGGTCCTGGTCTCATGCCCCATGCTGTCCCTCCCAG
>NW_026285745.1:0-11159 GCF_023373465.1 Oncorhynchus keta | reverse complement strand
ACCTGTCAATCAGAACACTGGAGGGAGAGGTAACGTGATTATAACACTGTAATAGCAGATTAATGGTTAGGACATAGGACCCCTCATCATGCAGTGGGTGTATCCTTTAACCTGTCAATCAGAACACTGGAGGGAGAGGTAACGTGATTATAACACTGTAATAGCAGATTAATGCTTAGGACATAGGACCCCTCATCATGCAGTGGGTGTATCCTTTAACCTGTCAATCAGAACACTGGAGGGAGAGGTAACGTGATTATAACACTGTAATAGCAGATTAATGGTTAGGACATAGGACCCCTCATCATGCAGTGGGTGTATCCTTTAACCTGTCAATCAGAACACTGGAGGGAGAGGTAACGTGATTATAACACTGTAATAGCAGATTAATGCTTAGGACATAGGACCCCTCATCAAGCAGTGGGTGTATCCTTTCAGCTCCCTCCGCCTGCTCAGCAGAACACTGGAGAGACTGGCCTGGTTAGAACACTAAGAACTGACTGGCCTGGTTAGAACACTAAGAACTGACTGGCCTGGTTAGAACACTGAGAACTGACTGGCCTGGTTAGAACACTAAGAACTGACTGGCCTGGTTAGAACACTAAGAACTGACTGGCCTGGTTAGAACACTAAGAACTGACTGGCCTGGTTAGAACACTAAGAACTGACTGGCCTGGTTAGAACACTAAGAACTGACTGGCCTGGTTAGAACACTAAGAACTGACTGGCCTGGTTAGAACACTAAGAACTGACTGGCCTGGTTAGAACACTAAGAACTGACTGGCCTGGTTAGAACACTGAGAACTGACTGACCTGGTTAGAACACTAAGAACTGACTGGCCTGGTTAGAACACTAAGAACTGACTGACCTGGTTAGAACACTAAGAACTGACTGACCTGGTTAGAACACTAAGAACTGACTGACCTGGTTAGAACACTAAGAACTGACTGACCTGGTTAGAACACTAAGAACTGACTGGCCTGGTTAGAACACTAAGAACTGACTGACCTGGTTAGAACACTAAGAACTGACTGACCTGGTTAGAACACTAAGAACTGACTGGCCTGGTTAGAACACTAAGAACTGACTGACCTGGTTAGAACACTAAGAACTGACTGGCCTGGTTAGAACACTAAGAACTGACTGGCCTGGTTAGAACACTAAGAACTGACTGGCCTGGTTAGAACACTAAGAACTGACTGACCTGGTTAGAACACTAAGAACTGACTGACCTGGTTAGAACACTAAGAACTGACTGGCCTGGTTAGAACACTAAGAACTGACTGGCCTGGTTAGAACACTAAGAATTGACTGGCCTGGTTAGAACACTAAGAATTGACTGGCCTGGTTAGAACACTAAGAACTGACTGGCCTGGTTAGAATACGAAGAACTGACTGACCTGGTTAGAACCCTAAGACCTGACTGGCCTGGTTAAAACACTAAGAACTGACTGGTCTGTTTAGAACACTAAGAACTGACTGACCTGGTTAGAACACTAAGAACAGACTGGCCTGGTTAGAACACTAAGAACTGACTGGTCTGTTTAGAACACTAAGAACTGACTGGCCTGGTTAGAACACTAAGAACTGACTGGCCTGGTTAGAACACTAAGAACTGACTGGCCTGGTTAGAATACTAAGAACTGACTGGCCTGGTTAGAACACTGAGAACTGACTGGCCTGGTTAGAACACTAAGAATTGACTGCCCTGGTTAGAACACTAAGAACTGACTGGCCTGGTTAGAATACGAAGAACTGACTGACCTGGTTAGAACCCTAAGACCTGACTGGCCTGGTTAAAACACTAAGAACTGACTGGTCTGTTTAGAACACTAAGAACTGACTGACCTGGTTAGAACACTAAGAACAGACTGGCCTGGTTAGAACACTAAGAACTGACTGACCTGGTTAGAATACTAAGAACTGACTGGCCTGGTTAGAACACTAAGAACTGACTGGCCTGGTTAGAACACTAAGAACTGACTGGCCTGGTTAGAACACTAAGAACTGACTGGCCTGGTTAGAATACTAAGGACCGACTGGCCTGGTTAGACAACTAAGAACTGACTGACCTGGTTAGAATACTAAGAACTGACTGGCCTGTTTAGACAACTAAGAACTGACTGACCTGGTTAGAATACTAAGAACTGACTGGCCTGGTTAGAACACTAAGAACTGACTGGCCTGGTTAGAACACTAAGAACTGACTGGCCTGGTTAGAACACTAAGAACTGACTGGCCTGGTTAGAACACTGAGAACTGACTGGCCTGGTTAGAATACTAAGGACCGACTGGCCTGGTTAGAACACTAAGATCTGACTGGCCTGGTTAGAACACTAAGAACTGACTGGCCTGGTTAGAACACTAAGAACTGACTGGCCTGGTTAGAACACTGAGAACTGACTGGCCTGGTTAGAATACTAAGGACCGACTGGCCTGGTTAGAACACTAAGATCTGACTGGCCTGGTTATAACACTAAGAACTGACTGGCCTGGTTAGAACACTGAGAACTGACTGGCCTGGTTAGAACACTAAGAACTGACTGGCCTGGTTAGAATACTAAGAACTGACTGGCCTGGATAGAACACTAAGGACCGACTGGCCTGGTTAGAACACTGAGAAATGACTGGCCTGGTTAGAACACTAAGAACTGACTGGCCTGGTTAGAATACTAAGAACTGACTGGCCTGGATAGAACACTAAGGACCGACTGGCCTGGTTAGACAACTAAGAACTGACTGGCCTGGTTAGAACACTAAGAACTGACTGACCTGGTTAGAATACTAAGAACTGACTGGCCTGGTTAGAACACTAAGAACTGACTGGCCTGGTTAGAACACTAAGAACTGACTGGCCTGGTTAGAACACTAAGAACTGACTGGCCTGGTTAGAACACTAAGAACTGACTGGCCTGGTTAGAACACTAAGAACTGACTGGCCTGGTTAGAACACTAAGAACTGACTGGCCTGGTTAGAACACTAAGAACTGACTGGCCTGGTTAGAACACTAAGAACTGACTGGCCTGGTTAGAACACTAAGAACTGACTGGCCTGGTTAGAACACTGAGAACTGACTGGCCTGGTTAGAATACTAAGGACCGACTGGCCTGGTTAGAATACTAAGGACCGACTGGCCTGGTTAGAACACTAAGAACTGACTGGCCTGGTTAGAACACTAAGAACTGACTGGCCTGGTTAGAACACTAAGAACTGACTGGCCTGGTTAGAACACTAAGAACTGACTGGCCTGGTTAGAATACTAAGGACCGACTGGCCTGGTTAGAACACTAAGAACTGACTGGCCTGGTTAGAACACTAAGAACTGACTGGCCTGGTTAGAATACTAAGAACTGACTGGCCTGGATAGAACACTAAGGACCGACTGGCCTGGTTAGAACACTGAGAAATGACTGGCCTGGTTAGAACACTAAGAACTGACTGGCCTGGTTAGAATACTAAGAACTGACTGGCCTGGATAGAACACTAAGAACTGACTGGCCTGGTTAGAACACTAAGAACTGACTGGCCTGGTTAGAACACTAAGAACTGACTGGCCTGGTTAGAATACTAAGGACCGACTGGCCTGGTTAGACAACTAAGAACTGACTGACCTGGTTAGAATACTAAGAACTGACTGGCCTGGTTAGAACACTAAGAACTGACTGGCCTGGTTAGAACACTAAGAACTGACTGGCCTGGTTAGAACACTAAGAACTGACTGGCCTGGTTAGAATACTAAGGACCGACTGGCCTGGTTAGAATACTAAGGACCGACTGGCCTGGTTAGAACACTAAGAACTGACTGGCCTGGTTAGAACACTAAGAACTGACTGGCCTGGTTAGAACACTAAGAACTGACTGGCCTGGTTAGAACACTAAGAACTGACTGGCCTGGTTAGAATACTAAGGACCGACTGGCCTGGTTAGAACACTAAGAACTGACTGGCCTGGTTAGAACACTAAGAACTGACTGGCCTGGTTAGAACACTGAGAACTGACTGGCCTGGTTAGAACACTAAGAACTGACTGGCCTGGTTAGAATACTAAGAACTGACTGGCCTGGATAGAACACTAAGGACCGACTGGCCTGGTTAGAACACTGAGAAATGACTGGCCTGGTTAGAACACTAAGAACTGACTGGCCTGGTTAGAATACTAAGAACTGACTGGCCTGGATAGAACACTAAGGACCGACTGGCCTGGTTAGACAACTAAGAACTGACTGGCCTGGTTAGAACACTAAGAACTGACTGACCTGGTTAGAATACTAAGAACTGACTGGCCTGGTTAGAACACTAAGAACTGACTGGCCTGGTTAGAACACTAAGAACTGACTGGCCTGGTTAGAACACTAAGAACTGACTGGCCTGGTTAGAACACTAAGAACTGACTGACCTGGTTAGAATACTAAGAACTGACTGGCCTGGTTAGAACACTAAGAACTGACTGGCCTGGTTAGAACACTAAGAACTGACTGGCCTTGTTAGAACACTAAGAACTGACTGGCCTGGTTAGAATACTAAGGACCGACTGGCCTGGTTAGACAACTAAGAACTGACTGACCTGGTTAGAATACTAAGAACTGACTGGCCTGTTTAGACAACTAAGAACTGACTGACCTGGTTAGAATACTAAGAACTGACTGGCCTGGTTAGAACACTAAGAACTGACTGGCCTGGTTAGAACACTAAGAACTGACTGGCCTGGTTAGAACACTAAGAACTGACTGGCCTGGTTAGAATACTAAGGACCGACTGGCCTGGTTAGAATACTAAGGACCGACTGGCCTGGTTAGAACACTAAGAACTGACTGGCCTGGTTAGAACACTAAACACTAGAACTGACTGGCCTGGTTAGAACACTAAGAACTGACTGGCCTGGTTAGAACACTAAGAACTGACTGGCCTGGTTAGAATACTAAGGACCGACTGGCCTGGTTAGAACACTAAGAACTGACTGGCCTGGTTAGAACACTAAGAACTGACTGGCCTGGTTAGAACACTAAGAACTGACTGGCCTGGTTAGAACACTAAGAACTGACTGGCCTGGTTAGAACACTAAGAACTGACTGGCCTGGTTAGAACACTAAGAACTGACTGGCCTGGTTAGAACACTAAGAACTGACTGGCCTGGTTAGAATACTAAGAACTGACTGGCCTGGTAGAACACTAAGAACTGACTGGCCTGGTTAGAACACTAAGAACTGACTGGCCTGGTTAGAACACTAAGAACTGACTGGCCTGGTTAGAATACTAAGGACCGACTGGCCTGGTTAGAATACTAAGACAACTAAGAACTGACTGACCTGGTTAGAATACTAAGAACTGACTGGCCTGGTTTAGACAGACTAAGAACTGACTGACCTGGTTAGAATACTAAGAACTGACTGGCCTGGTTAGAACACTAAGAACTGACTGGCCTGGTTAGAACACTAAGAACTGACTGGCCTGGTTAGAACACTAAGAACTGACTGGCCTGGTTAGAATACTAAGGACCGACTGGCCTGGTTAGAATACTAAGGACCGACTGGCCTGGTTAGAACACTAAGAACTGACTGGCCTGGTTAGAACACTAAGAACTGACTGGCCTGGTTAGAACACTAAGAACTGACTGGCCTGGTTAGAACACTAAGAACTGACTGGCCTGGTTAGAATACTAAGGACCTAAGAACTGGCCTGGTTAGAACACTAAGAACTGACTGGCCTGGTTAGAACACTAAGAACTGACTGGCCTGGTTAGAACACTGAGAACTGACTGGCCTGGTTAGAACACTAAGAACTGACTGGCCTGGTTAGAATACTAAGAACTGACTGGCCTGGATAGAACACTAAGGACCGACTGGCCTGGTTAGAACACTGAGAAATGACTGGCCTGGTTAGAACACTAAGAACTGACTGGCCTGGTTAGAATACTAAGAACTGACTGGCCTGGATAGAACACTAAGGACCGACTGGCCTGGTTAGACAACTAAGAACTGACTGGCCTGGTTAGAACACTAAGAACTGACTGACCTGGTTAGAATACTAAGAACTGACTGGCCTGGTTAGAACACTAAGAACTGACTGGCCTGGTTGACTGGCCTGGTTAGAACACTAAGAACTGACTGGCCTGGTTAGAACACTAAGAACTGACTGGCCTGGTTAGAACACTAAGAACTGACTGGCCTGGTTAGAACACTAAGAACTGACTGGCCTGGTTAGAACACTAAGAACTGACTGGCCTGGTTAGAACACTAAGAACTAAGACCGACTGGCCTGGTTAGAACACTGGTTAAGAACTGACTGGCCTGGTTAGAACACTAAGAACTGACTGGGCCTGGTTAGAACACTAAGAACTGACTGGCCTGGTTAGAATACTAAGGACCGACTGGCCTGGTTAGAATACTAAGAACCGACTGGCCTGGTTAGAACACTAAGAACTGACTGGCCTGGTTAGAACACTAAGAACTGACTGGCCTGGTTAGAACACTAAGAACTGACTGGCCTGGTTAGAACACTAAGAACCTGGCCTGGTTAGAACACTAAGAACTGACTGGCCTGGTTAGAATACTAAGGACACTAAGACTGGCCTGGTTAGAACACTAAGAACTGACTGGCCTGGTTAGAACACTAAGAACTGACTGGCCTGGTTAGAATACTAAGAACTGACTGGCCTGGATAGAACACTAAGGACCGACTGGCCTGGTTAGAACACTGAGAACTGACTGGCCTGGTTAGAACACTAAGAACCGACTGGCCTGGTTAGAACACTAAACACTAAGAACTGACTGGCCTGGTTAGAACACTAAGAACTGACTGGCCTGGTTAGAACACTAAGAACTGACTGGCCTGGTTAGAACACTAAGAACTGACTGGCCTGGTTAGAATACTAAGGACCGACTGGCCTGGTTAGAACAACTAAGAACTGACTGACCTGGTTAGAACACTAAGAACTGACTGGCCTGGTTAGAACACTAAGAACTGACTGGCCTGGTTAGAACACTAAGAACTGACTGGCCTGGTTAGAACACTAGAACTAAGAACTACTGACCTGGTTAAGGACCGACTGGCCTGGTTAGAAACTAAGAACTGACTGGCCTGGTTAGAACACTAAGAACTGACTGGCCTGGTTAGAACACTAAGAACTGACTGGCCTGGCCTAAGAACTGAGAACACTAAGAACTGACTGGCCTGGTTAGAACACTAAGAACTGACTGGCCTGGTTAGAATACTAAGGACCCTGGTTAGAACACTGGAACCTGGCCTGGTAGAACACTAAGAACTGACTGGCCTGGTTAGAACACTAAGAACTGACTGGCCTGGTTAGAACACTGAGAACTGACTGGCCTGGTTAGAACACTAAGAACTGACTGGCCTGGTTAGAACACTAAGAACTGACTGGCCTGGATAGAACACTAAGGACCGACTGGCCTGGTTAGAACACTGAGAACTGACTGGCCTGGTTAGAACACTAAGAACTGACTGGCCTGGTTAGAACACTAAGAACTGAAGAACTGACTGGCCTGGTTAGAACACTAAGAACTGACTGGCCTGGTAACACTAAGAACTGACTGGCCTGGTTAGAACTAAGAACTGACTGGCCTGGTTAGAACACTAAGAACTGACTGGCCTGGTTAGAACACTAAGAACTGACTGGCCTGGTTAGAACACTAAGAACTGACTGGCCTGGTTAGAACACTAAGAACTGACTGGCCTGGTTAGAACACTAAGAACTGACTGGCCTGGTTAGAACACTAAGAACTGACTGGCCTGGTTAGAACACTAAGAACTGACTGGCCTGGTTAGAACACTAAGAACTGACTGGCCTGGTTAGAATACTAAGAACTGACTGGCCTGGTTAGAACACTAAGAACTGAACTGGCCTGGTTAGAACACTAAGAACTGACTGGCCTGGTTAGAACACTAAGAACTGACTGGCCTGGTTAGAACACTAAGAACTGACTGGCCTGGTTAGAACACTAAGAACTGACTGGCCTGGTTAGAACACTAAGAACTGACTGGCCTGGTTAGAATACTAAGAACTGACTGGCCTGGTTAAGAACTGACTGGCCTGGTTAGAAGAACTGACTGGCCTGGTTAGAACACTAAGAACTGACTGGCCTGGTTAGAACACTAAGAACTGACTGGCCTGGTTAGAATACTAAGGACCGACTGGCCTGGTTAGAACACTAAGAACTGACTGGCCTGGTTACCGAACTGACTGGCCTGGTTAGAATACTAAGAACTGACTGGCCTGGTTAGAACACTAAGAACTGACTGGCCTGGTTAGAACACTAAGAACTGACTGGCCTGGTTAGAACACTAAGAACTGACTGGCCTGGTTAGAACACTAAGAACTGACTGGCCTGGTTAGAATACTAAGAACTGACTGGCCTGGTTAGAACACTAAGGCCTGGCCTGGTTAGAACACTAAGAACTGACTGGCCTGGTTAGAACACTAAGAACTGACTGGCCTGGTTAGAACACTGGCCTGGTTAGAACTGACTGGCCTGGTTAGAACACTAAGAACTGACTGACTGCCTGGTTAGAACACTAAGAACTGACTGGCCTGGTTAGAATACTAAGAACTGACTGGCCTGGTTAGAACACTAAGAACTGACTGGCCTGGTTAGAACACTAAGAACTGACTGGCCTGGTTAGAACACTAAACTGACTGGCCTGGTTAGAACACTGGCCTGGTTAGAATACTAAGAACTGACTGGCCTGGTTAGAACACTAAGAACTGACTGGCCTGGTTAGAACACTGAGAACTGACTGGCCTGGTTAGAACACTAAGAACTGACTGGCCTGGTTAGAATACTAAGGACTGGCCTGGTTAGAACACTAAGAAATGACTGGCCTGGTAGAACACTAAGAACTGACTGGCCTGGTTAGAATACTAAGAACTGACTGGCCTGGTTAGAACACCAAGAACTGACTGGCCTGGTTAGAACACTAAGAACTGACTGGCCTGGTTAGAACACTAAGAACCGACTGGCCTGGTTAGAACACTAAGAACTGACTGGCCTGGTTAGAACACTAAGAACTGACTGGCCTGGTTAGAACACTAAGAACTGACTGGCCTGGATAGAACACTAAGAACTGACTGGCCTGGTTAGAATACTAAGGACCGACTGGCCTGGTTAGAATACTAAGGACCGACTGGCCTGGTTAGAACACTAAGAACTGACTGGCCTGGTTAGAACACTAAGAACTGACTGGCCTGGTTAGAACACTAAGAACTGACTGGCCTGGTTAGAGACACTAAACACTAAGAACTGACTGGCCTGGTTAGAACACTAAGAACCGACTGGCCTGGTTAGAACACTAAGAACTGACTGGCCTGGTTAGAACACTAAGAACTGACTGGCCTGGTGGTTAGAACACTAAGAACTGACTGGCCTGGTTAGAACACTAAGGCAAGGCCTGGTTAACTGAACTGACTGGCCTGGTTAGAACACTAAGAACTGACTGGCCTGGTTAGAACACTAAGAACTGACTGGCCTGGTTAGAACACTAAGAACTGACTGGCCTGGTTAGAACACTAAGAACTGGCCTGGTTAGAACACTGGCCTGGTTAGAATACTAAGAACTGACTGGCCTGGATAGAACACTAAGAACTGACTGGCCTGGTTAGAACACTGAGAACTGACTGGCCTGGTTAGAACACTAAGAACTGACTGGCCTGGTTAGAATACTAAGGACCGACTGGCCTGGTTAGAACACTAAGAACTGACTGGCCTGGTTAGAACACTAAGAACTGACTGGCCTGGTTAGAACACTAAGAACTGGGCCTGGTTGTGACTGGCCTGGTTAGAATACTAAGAACTGACTGGCCTGGTTAGAACACTAAGAACTGACTGGCCTGGTTAGAACACTGGCCTGGTTAGAACACTGAGAACGACTGGCCTGGTTAGAACACTAAGAACTGACTGGCCTGGTTAGAACACTAAGGACCGACTGGCCTGAACACTAAGACCGACTGGCCTGGACAACACTAAGAACTGACTGGCCTGGTTAGAACACTAAGAACCGACTGGCCTGGTTAAACACTGAGAACTGACTGGCCTGGTTAGAACACTAAGAACTGACTGGCCTGGTAAGAACCGACTGGCCTGGTTAGAACACTAAGAACTGACTGGCCTGGTTAGAACACTAAGAACTGACTGGCCTGGTTAGAACACTACTGGCCTGGTTAGAACACTAAGAACTGACTGGCCTGGTTAGAATACTAAGAACTGACTGGCCTGGTTAGAACACACTGACTGGCCTGGATTTAGAACACTAAGACTGGCCTGGTTAGAACACTAAGAACTGACTGGCCTGGTTAGAACACTAAGAACTGACTGGCCTGGTTAGAATACTAAGAACTGACTGGCCTGGTTAGACAACTAAGAACTGACTGGCCTGGTTAGGAACCTGGTTAGAACACTAAGAACTGACTGGCCTGGTTAGAATACTAAGAACTGACTGGCCTGGTTAGAACTGACTAGAACACTAAGAACTGACTGGCCTGGTTAGAACACTAAGAACTGACTGGCCTGGTTTAGAAACACTAAGGAACTGACTGGCCTGGTTAGAATACTAAGAACTGACTGGCCTGGTTAGAATACTAAGAACTGACTGGCCTGGTTAGAACTAAGAACTGACTGCCTGGTTAGAATACTAAGAACTGACTGGCCTGGTTAGAACACTAAGAACTGACTGGCCTGGTTAGAACACTGGCCTGTTTGGAGAACTGACTGGCCTGGTTAGAACACTAAGAACTGACTGGCCTGGTTAGAATACTAAGAACCGACTGGCCTGGTTAGAACACTAAGGACCGACTGGCCTGGTTAGAACACTAAGAACTGACTGGCCTGGTTAGAACACTAAGAACCGACTGGCCTGGTTAGAACACTAAGAACTGACTGGCCTGGTTAGAACACTAAGAACTGACTGGCCTGGTTAGAACTAAGAACGACTGGCCTGGTTAGAACACTAAGAACTGACTGGCCTGGTTAGAACACTAAGAACTGACTGGCCTGGTTAGAACACTAAGAACTGACTGGCCTGGTTAGAACACTAAGAACTGACTGGCCTGGTTAGAACACTAAGAACTGACTGGCCTGGTTAGAACACTAAGAACTGACTGGCCTGGTTAGAACACTAAGAACTGACTGGCCTGGTTAGAACACTA
>NW_026285744.1:0-22824 GCF_023373465.1 Oncorhynchus keta | reverse complement strand
CGAATACAACAGGTATAGATAGACCTTACAGTGAAATGCTGAATACAACAGGTGTAGTAGACCTTACAGTGAAATGCTGAATACAACAGGTGTAGTAGACCTTACAGTGAAATGCTGAATACAACAGGTGTAGTAGACCTTACAGTGAAATGCTGAATACAACAGGTGTAGTAGACCTCACAGTGAAATGCTGAATACAACAGGTGTAGTAGACCTTACAGTGAAATGCTGAATACAACAGGTGTAGTAGACCTTACAGTGAAATGCTGAATACAACAGGTGTAGTAGACCTTACAGTGAAATGCTGAATACAACAGGTGTAGTAGACCTCACAGTGAAATGCTGAATACAACAGGTATAGTAGACCTCACAGTGAAATGCTGAATACAACAGGTGTAGTAGACCTTACAGTGAAATGCTGAATACAACAGGTATAGTAGACCTCACAGTGAAATGCTGAATACAACAGGTATAGTAGACCTTACAGTGAAATGCTGAATACAACAGGTGTAGTAGACCTTACAGTGAAATGCTGAATACAACAGGTGTAGTAGACCTCACAGTGAAATGCTGAATACAACAGGTGTAGTAGACCTTACAGTGAAATGCTGAATACAACAGGTATAGTAGACCTTACAGTGAAATGCTGAATACAACAGGTGTAGTAGACCTTTCAGTGAAATGCTGAATACAACATGTGTAGTAGACCTCACAGTGAAATGCTGAATACAACAGGTATAGTAGACCTTACAGTGAAATGCCGAATACAACAGGTGTAGTAGACCTTACAGTGAAATGCTGGATACAACAGGTATAGTAGACCTTACAGTGAAATGCCGAATACAACAGGTGTAGTAGACCTCACAGTGAAATGCTGAATACAACAGGTGTAGTAGACCTTACAGTGAAATGCTGAATACAACAGGTGTAGTAGACCTTACAGTGAAATGATGAATACAACAGGTATAGTAGACCTTACAGTGAAATGCCGAATACAACAGGTGTAGTAGACCTCTACAGTGAAATGCTGAATACAACAGGTGTAGTAGACCTTACAGTGAAATGCTGAATACAACAGGTGTAGTAGACCTTACAGTGAAATGATGAATACAACAGGTATAGTAGACCTTACAGTGAAATGATGAATACAACAGGTGTAGTAGACCTCACAGTGAAATGCTGAATACAACAGGTATAGTAGACCTTACAGTGAAGATGCTGAATACAACAGGTGTAGTAGACCTCACAGTGAAATGCTGAATACAACAGGTAGACCTTACAGTGAAATGCTGAATACAACAGGTGTAGTAGACCTTACAGTGAAATGCTGAATACAACAGGTGTAGTAGACCTCACAGTGAAATGCTGAATACAACAGGTGTAGTAGACCTTACAGTGAAATGCTGAATACAACAGGTGTAGTAGACCTTACAGTGAAATGCTGAATACAACAAGTGTAGTAGACCTTACAGTGAAATGCTGAATACAACAGGTGTAGTAGACCTTACAGTGAAATGCTGAATACAGCAGGTGTAGTAGACCTCACAGTGAAATGCTGAATACAACAGGTAGACCTTACAGTGAAATGCTGAATACAACAGGTGTAGTAGACCTTACAGTGAAATGCTGAATACAACAGGTGTAGTAGACCTCACAGTGAAATGCTGAATACAACAGGTGTAGTAGACCTTACAGTGAAATGCTGAATACAACAGGTGTAGTAGACCTTACAGTGAAATGCTGAATACAACAAGTGTAGTAGACCTTACAGTGAAATGCTGAATACAACAGGTGTAGTAGACCTTACAGGAAATGCTGAATACAGCAAGACCCTCACAGTGAAATGCTGAATACAACAGGTATAGTAGACCTCACAGTGAAATGCTGAATACAACAGGTGTAGTAGACCTTACAGTGAAATGATGAATACAACAGGTGTAGTAGACCTCACAGTGAAATGCTGAATACAACAGGTGTAGTAGACCTCACAGTGAAATGCTGAATACAACAGGTGTAGTAGACCTTACAGTGAAATGCTGAATACAACAGGTGTAGTAGACCTCACAGTGAAATGCTGAATACAACAGGTGTAGTAGACCTCACAGTGAAATGCTGAATACAACAGGTGTAGTAGACCTCACAGTGAAATGCTGAATACAACAGGTGTAGTAGACCTCACAGTGAAATGCTGAATACAACAGGTGTAGTAGACCTTACAGTGAACTGCTGAATACAACAGGTGTAGTAGACCTTACAGTGAAATGCTGAATACAACAGGTGTAGTAGACCTCACAGGAAATGCTGAATACAACAGGTGTAGTAGACCTTACAGTGAAATGCTGAATACAACAGGTGTAGTAGACCTCACAGTGAAATGCTGAATACAACAGGTGTAGTAGACCTTACAGTGAAATGCTGAATACAACAGGTGTAGTAGACCTCACAGTGAAAATGCTGAATACAACAGGTGTAGTAGACCTTACAGTGAACTGCTGAATACAACAGGTGTAGTAGACCTTACAGTGAAATGCTGAATACAACAGGTGTAGTAGACCTTACAGGGAAATGCTGAATACAACAGGTGTAGTAGACCTCACAGTCAGTGAAATGCTGAATACAACAGGTGTAGTAGACCCTCACGGTGAAATGCTGAATACAACAGGTGTAGTAGACCTTACAGTGAAATGCTGAATACAACAGGTGTAGTAGACCTTACAGTGAAATGATGAATACAACAGGTATAGTAGACCTTACAGTGAAATGATGAATACAACAGGTGTAGTAGACCTCACAGTGAAATGCTGAATACAACAGGTATAGTAGACCTTACAGTGAAATGCTGAATACAACAGGTGTAGTAGACCTCACAGTGAAATGCTGAATACAACAGGTAGACCTTACAGTGAAATGCTGAATACAACAGGTGTAGTAGACCTTACAGTGAAATGCTGAATACAACAGGTGTAGTAGACCTCACAGTGAAATGCTGAATACAACAGGTGTAGTGGACCTTACAGTGAAATGCTGAATACAACAGGTGTAGTAGACCTCACAGTGAAATGCTGAATACAACAGGTGTAGTAGACCTCACAGTGAAATGCTGAATACAACAGGTGTAGTAGACCCTGCAGTGAAATGCTGAATACAACAGGTATAGTAGACCTTACAGTGAAATGCTGAATACAACAGGTGTAGTAGACCTCACAGTGAAATGCTGAATACAACAGGTATAGTAGACCTTACAGTGAAATGCTGAATACAACAGGTGTAGTAGACCTCACAGTGAAATGCTGAATACAACAGGTAGACCTTTACAGTGAAATGCTGAATACAACAGGTGTAGTAGACCTTGCAGTGAAATGCTGGGAATACAACAGGTGTAGTAGACCTCACAGTGAAAATGCTGAATACAACAGGTGTAGTAGACCTTACAGTGAAATGCTGAATACAACAGGTGTAGTAGACCTCACAGTCAGTGAAATGCTGAATACAACAGGTGTAGTAGAACTTACAGTGAAATGCTGAATACAACAGGTGTAGTAGAACTTACAGTGAAATGCTTACTCTAACCAATAGTGCGGGAAAGGTGTGTGTGTAGGTAAGTAAAGAAATAAAACAACAGTAAAAAGACATTTGAAAATAAGAGAAGCAAGGCTATACACAGACACTACATAACACTACATAATACACTACATAATGCACTTCATAATACATAACACTACATAACACTACATAATACTACATAATACACTACATAATGCACTTCATAATACATAACACTACATAACACTACATAATACACTACATAATGCACTTCATAATACATAACACTACATAACACTACATAATACACTACATAATGCAATTCATAATACATAACACTACATAATACACTACACAATACACTACATAATACTCCACATAATACACTACATAATACACTACATAATACAGAACATAATACACTACATAATACACTACATAATACATAATACACTACATAATATACTACATAATGCACTACATAATACACTACATAATACACTACATAATACATAATACACTGTAATACACTACATAATACAGAACACTACATAATACACTACATAATACACAACACTACATAATACACAACATAATATACTACATAATACAGAACATAATACACAACATAATACACTACATAATACAGAACATAATACACTACATAATACACTACATAATACATAATACACTACATAATACACTACATAATACACGACATAATACATAATACACTACATAATACACTACATAATACAGAACATAATACACTACATAATACACTACATAATACACTACATAATACACTACATAATACACAACATAATACACTACATAATACATAATACACTACATAATACACTACATAATACACTACATAATACACTACATAATACACTACATAATACATAATACACTACATAATACACTACATAATACACTACATAATACACTACATAATACACTACATAATACAAAACACTACATAATACTCCACATAATACACTCCATAATACAGAACACTACATAATACACAACACTACATAATACTCCACATAATACACTACATAATACACAACACTACATAATACAGAACATAATACACTACATAATACACAACATAATACACTACATAATACAGAACATAATACACTACATAATACACAACACAATACACTACATAATACACAACATAATACACTACATAATACATAATACACTACATAATACACTACATAATACACAACATAATACACTACACAATACAGAATTTTCATATACTACATAATACACTACACAATACACCAATAATTACATAATACACTCATAATACATAATACACTACATAATACATAATACACTACATAATACATAATACACTACATAATACATAATACACCAGATAATACATAATACACTGCATAATACACTACATAATACACTACATAATACACTACATAATACACTACATAATACAGAACATAATACACTACATAATACACTACATAATACACTACATAATACAGAACATAATACATAATACACTACATAATACACTACACAATACAGAACATAATACACTACATAATACACTACATAATACAGAACATAATACAGAACATAATACACTACATAATACACTACATAATACACTACATAATACACTACATAATACATAATACACTACATAATACACTACATAATACACAATACACTACATAATACACTACATAATACATAATACACTACATAATACATAATACACTACATAATACACTACATAATAACATAATACAATACACTACATAATACACTACATAATACATAATACACTACATAATACATAATACACTACATAATACATAATACACTACATAATACATAATACACCAGATAATACATAATACACTACATAATACACTACATAATACACTACATAATACACTACATAATACACTACATAATACATAATACACTACATAATACACTACATAATACATAATACACCAGATAATACATAATACACTACATAATACACTACATAATACATAATACAGAACATAATACACTACATAATACACTACATAATACACTACATAATACACTACATAATACATAATACACTACATAATTGCTCAATCATGTGCACTTTCACCATACTGTGAAGTTCATAATAATTTATTTCATCAGTAGCCTAATAAACTGCATGGTTTGCCGAGTCGTAGTGGGAGGACCACACCCCATATCCATACCTGACTCCAAAATGATATGATGATTATTATGTCAATAGTTGCTCATAAAAGTGATTTCACTTAAATTTCTCACATAATTAATTTTACCAAGACAAATCAGATCCCACCATGTCGAATGAACAAAGTGTCTGTAGGCATCTCTAAAATCGTACCGGCATATCCTGTATCCATCAGCACATAATACACTACATAATACATAATACACCAGATAATACATAATACAGAACATAATACACTACATAATACACTACATAATACATAATACACTACATAATACACTCCATAATACAGAACACTACATAATACACTACATAATACACAACATAATACATAATACACAACATAATACACTACATAATACACTACATAATACATAATACACTACATAATACAGAACATAATACACTACATAATACACTACATAATACACTACATAATACATAATACACTACATAATACACTACATAATACACTACATAATACACTACATAATACTCCACATAATACACAACACTACATAATACACAACACTACATAATACTCCACATAATACACTACATAATACACAACACTACATAATACAGAACATAATACACTACATAATACACAACATAATACACTACATAATACAGAACATAATACACTACATAATACACAACACAATACACTACATAATACACAACATAATACACTACATAATACATAATACACACATAATACACTACATAATACACTACATAATACATAATACACTACATAATACATAATACACTACATAATACATAATACACCACATAATACATAATACACTACATAATACATAATACACCAGATAATACATAATACACTGCATAATACACTACATAATACACTACATAATACACTACATAATACACTACATAATACAGAACATAATACACTACATAATACACTACATAATACAGAACATAATACATAATACACTACATAATACACTACATAATACAGAACATAATACACTACATAATACACTACATAATACAGAACATAATACACTACATAATACACTACATAATACATAATACACTACATAATACACTACATAATACACAATACACTACATAATACACTACATAATACATAATACACTACATAATACATAATACACCAGATAATACATAATACACTACATAATACACTACATAATACATAATACACTACATAATACACTACATAATACATAATACACTACATAATACATAATACACCAGATAATACATAATACACTACATAATACACTACATAATACACTACATAATACACTACATAATACACTACATAATACACTACATAATACATAATACACTACATAATACACTACATAATACATAATACACCAGATAATACATAATACACTACATAATACACTACATAATACACTACATAATACACTACATAATACATAATACACTACATAATTGCTCAATCATGTGCACTTTCACCATACTGTGAAGTTCATAATAATTTATTTCATCAGTAGCCTAATAAACTGCATGGTTTGCCGAGTCGTAGTGGAGGACCACACCCCATATCAATACCTGACTCCAAAATGATATGATGATTATTATGTCAATAGTTGCTCATAAAAGTGATTTCACTTCAATTTCTCACATAATTAATTTTACCAAGACAAATCAGATCCCACCATGTCGAATGAACAAAGTGTCTGTAGGCATCTCTAAAAATCTTACCGGCATATCCTGTATCCATCAGTACATAATACACTACATAATACATAATACACCAGATAATACATAATACACTACATAATACAGAACATAATACACTACATAATACACTACATAATACATAATACACTACATAATACACTACATAATACACTCCATAATACAGAACACTACATAATACACTACATAATACACAACACTACATAATACACAACATAATACATAATACACAACATAATACACTACATAATACATAATACACTACATAATACAGAACATAATACACTACATAATACACTACATAATACACTACATAATACACTACATAATACACTACATAATACACTCCATAATACAGAACACTACATAATACACTACATAATACACAACACTACATAATACAAACATAATACATAATAACAAATATAATACACTACATAATACATAATACACTACATAATACAATACATAATACATAATACACTACATAATACAATACATAATACATAATACATAATACACAACATAATACACTACATAATACACAACATAATACACTACACAATACACTACATAATACATAATACACTACATAATACATAATACATGACATAATTCACTACATAATACATAATACACTACATAATACACTACATAATACACTACATAATACATAATACACTACATAATACACTAGATAATACAATACATAATACATAATACACTACATAGTACATAATACACTACATAATACATAATACACTACATAGTACATAATACACTACATAATACATAATACACTGCATAATACATAATACATGACATAATACACTACATAATACATAATACACTGCATAATACACTACATAATACATAATACACTGCATAATACATAATACATGACATAATACACTACATAATACATAATACACTACATAATACATAATACACTACATAATACATAATACACTACATAATACACCGCATAATACATAATATACTTCATAATACACTACATAATACACTACATAATACACTACATAGTACATAATACACTACATAATACATAATACACTACATAGTACATAATACACTACATAATACACTACATAATACATAATACACTACATAATACATAATACATGACATAATACACTACATAATACATAATACACTACATAATACATAATACACTACATAATACATAATACACTACATAATACATAATACACTACATAATACATAATACACTGCATAATACACTACATAATACATAATACACTGCATAATACACTACATAATACATAATACACTGCATAATACATAATACATGACATAATACACTACATAATACATAATACACTACATAATACATAATACACTACATAATACATAATACACTACATAATACACCGCATAATACATAATATACTTCATAATACACTACATAATACACTACATAATACACTACATAGTACATAATACACTACATAATACATAATACACTACATAGTACATAATACACTACATAATACACTACATAATACACTACATAATACATAATACATGACATAATACACTACATAATACATAATACACTGCATAATACACTACATAATACATAATACACTGCATAATACATAATACATGACATAATACACTACATAATACATAATACACTACATAATACATAATACACTACATAATACATAATACACTACATAATACACCGCATAATACATAATACACTACATAATACACTACATAATACACTACATAGTACATAATACACTACATAATACATAATACACTACATAATACATAATACACTACATAATACATAATACACTACATAATACATAATACACTACATAATACATAATACAATACATAATACATAATACACTACATAATACATAATACACTGCATAATACACTACATAATACATAATACACTGCATAATACATAATACATGACATAATACACTACATAATACATAATACACTACATAATACATAATACACTACATAATACACTACATAATACATAATACACTACATAATACATAATACACTACATAATACATAATACACTACATAATACATAATACACTACATAATACACCGCATAATACATAATATACTTCATAATACACTACATAATACACTACATAGTACATAATACACTACATAATACATAATACACTACATAGTACATAATACACTACATAATACACTACATAATACATAATACACTACATAATACATAATACATGACATAATACACTACATAATACATAATACACTACATAATACATAATACACTACATAATACATAATACACTACATAATACATAATACACTACATAATACATAATACAATACATAATACACTGCATAATACATAATATACTTCATAATACACTACATAATACACTACATAATACATAATACACTACATAATAATACATAATACACTTCATAATACACTACATAATACACTACATAATACACTACATAATACATAATACACTACATAATAATACATAATACATAATACACTACATAATACACTACATAATACAGAACATAATGCACTACATAATACACTACATAATACACTACATAATACACTACATAATACATAATACACTACATAATACACTACATAATACACTACATAATACACTACATAATACACTACATAATACACTACATAATACACTACATAATACAGAACATAATACATAATACACTACATAATACATAATACACTACATAATACACTACATAATACATAATACATAACACACAATACCTACACACATACCCCATAATGATCTACACACAATACCCCATAATGATCTACACACAATACCCCACAATGATCTACACACAATAGCCCATAATGATCTACACACAATACCCCATAATACCCCATAATGATCTACACACAATACTCTATAATGATCTACACACAATACCCCATAATACCCCATAATGATCTACACACAATACCCCATAATACCCCATAATGATCTACACAATATCCCATAATGATCTACACACAATACCCCATAATGATCTACACACAATACCCCATAATGATCTACACACAATACCCCACAATACCCCATAATGATCTACACACAATACCCCACAATACCCCCATAATGATCTACACACAATACCCCATAATGATCTACACACAATACCCCATAATACCCCATAATGATCTACACACAATACCCCACAATACCCCATAATGATCTACACACAATACCCCATAATGATCTACACACAATACCCCATAATGATCTACACACAATACCCCATAATGATCTACACACAATACCCCATAATGATCTACACACAATACCCCATAATGATCTACACACAATACCCCATAATGATCTACACACAATACCCCATAATGATCTACACACAATACCCCATAATGATCTACACACAATACCCCATAATGATCTACACACAATACCCCATAATACCCCATAATGATCTACACACAATACCCCATAATGATCTACACACAATACCCCATAATGATCTACACACAATAACCCATAATGATCTACACACAATACCCCATAATGATCTACACACAATACCCCATAATGATCTACACACAATACCCCATAATGATCTACACACAATACCCCATAATGATCTACACACAATACCCCATAATGATCTACACACAATACCCCATAATGATCTACACACAATACCCCATAATGATCTACACACAATACCCCATAATACCCCATAATGATCTACACACAATACCCCATAATACCCCATAATGATCTACACACAATACCCCACAATGATCTATACACAATACCCCATAATGATCTACACACAATACCCCATAATGATCTACACACAATACCCCATAATGATCTCCATGCAGGAGACAGGCCCATATTATTTAACCATGCAGGAGACAGGCCCATATTATGTAACCATGCAGGAGGCAGGTCCATATTATTGTAACCATGCAGGAGACAGGCCCATATTATGTAACCATGCAGGAGACAGGCCCATATTATGTAACCATGCAGGAGACAGGCCCATATTATGTAACCATGCAGGAGACAGGCCCATATTATGTAACCATGCAGGAGACAGGCCCATATTATGTAACCATGCAGGAGACAGGTCCATATTATTGTAACCATGCAGGAGACAAGTCCATATTATTGTAACCATGCAGGAGACAGGACCATATTATTGTAATTATACAGGAGACAGGCCCATATTAGTGTAACCATGCAGGAGACAGGCCCATATTATTTAGCCATGCAGGAGACAGGCCCATATTATTTAACCATGCAGAAGACAGGCCCATATTATTTAACCACGCAGGAGACAGGCCCATATTATTTAACCATGCAGGAGACAGGCCCATACTATTTAACCATGCAGGAGGCAGGCCCACTTTATTTAACCATGCAGGAGACAGGCCCATATTATTGTTACCATGCAGGAGACAGGCCCATATTATTTAACCATGCAGGAGGCAGGCCCATATTATTGTAACCATGCAGGAGACAGGCCCATATTATTTAACCATGCAGGAGGCAGGCCCACTTTATTTAACCGTGCAGGAGACAGGCCCATATTATTGTTACCATGCAGGAGACAGGCCCATACTATTTAACCATGCAGGAGGCTGGCACACTTTATTTAACCATGCAGGAGACAGGCCCACATTATTTAACCATGCAGGAGGCAGGCCCACTTTATTGTAACCATGCAGGAGACAGGCCCATATTATTGTAACCATGCAGGAGACAGGTTCACATTATTTAACCATGCAGGAGACAGGCCCACATTATTTAACCATGCAGGAGACAGACCCATATTATGTAACCATGCAGGAGGCAGACCCATATTATTGTAACCATGCAGGAGGCAGACCCATATTTTTAACCATGCAGGAGACAGGCCTATATTATTGTAACCATGCAGGAGGCAGGTCCATATTATGTAACCATGCAGGAGACAGGTCCATATTATTGTAACCATGCAGGAGGCAGGTCCATATTATTGTAACCATGCAGGAGGCAGGTCCATATTATTGTAACCATGCAGGAGACAGGTCCATATTATTGTAACCATGCAGGAGACAGGCCCATATTATTGTAACCATGCAGGAGACAGGTCCATATTATTGTAACCATGCAGGAGACAGGCCCATATTATTGTAACCATGCAGGAGACAGGTCCATATCATTGTAACCATGCAGGAGGCAGGTCCATATCATTGTAACCATGCAGGAGGCAGGTCCATATCATTGTAACCATGCAGGAGACAGGTCCATATTATTGTAACCATGCAGGGAGACAGGTCTATATCATTGTAACCATGCAGGAGACAGGCCCATATTATTGTAACCATGCAGGAGACAGGTCTATATCATTGTAACCATGCAGGAGACAGGTCTATATCATTGTAACCATGCAGGTCCCGTTTTGGATGTGCGTAAGACCCCCTCCGTGATGTAGGCTACATGTCCGTGCCCATCACGAAACCAGAGATGATCATTTACAAGTTTCCATTTAATATGTTCAAAACCCAATTCCTCCGGGTCTCTTTTTTTATCCTAGAGATTTAATCATGTCTTTACATTTTACATTTATTGTTATTATTATTTTTTAAACGGATGAGGATTGACCTTCCGTCAGAGGTCAATCCTTGGATTGACGTTGGATGGGGACGAAAGCTTTGGTGGTCCACGACAACGAAGAAGCAGGTGTCCCTTCCAGTGATGCCACTGGACCTGATTCCAGTAAGGATGGTCTTCCCCGAGGCTGTCTGTTTGTGTATTGGTTCTCATGACTTAAGATTGGGTGTTGAGGGACCACTTTTCACATTGTCCGAGGTGGGTTTGTGTTGTGGCAAACAATTAGTTTTCTGTCTAGATAAGGATGGTGATACTGTCTTTGTTTTTCAGTCCAACAGGAGAGCAGCCCTCCGGCCATCCAGTGAATGAACATCCTGTGACAGTGTGATCCGGGTTGGGGAGACGACAGCAGATGGAGTCTGTGGACGGACAAGTCAGTAACTCATCAAATACGATACAATACTGTTAAAGCAGTGGTTCCCAAATGTTTTATAGTCCCGTACCCCTTCAAACATTCAACCTCCAGCTGTACCCCCTCTAGCACCAGGGTCAGCTGTACCCCCTCTAGCACCAGGGTCAGCTGTACCCCCTCTAGCAGCAGGGTCAGCTGTACCCCCTCTAGCACCAGGGTCAGCTGTACCCCCTCTAGCAGCAGGGTCAGCTGTACCCCTCTAGCACCAGGGTCAGCACACTCTCCAAATGTTGTTTATTGCCATCATTGTAAGCCTGCCACACACACTATACGATACATTTATTAAACATAAGAATGAGTGTGAGTTTTTGTCACAATCCGGCTCGTGGGAAGTGACAAAGAGCTCTTACAATATAATAATAATCAATAATTTTGCTCTTTATTTAACCATTTTTACATATAAAACCTTATTTGTTCATCGTCACCACAGGTTAATGAGAAGGGTGTGCTTGAAAGGATGCACATAACTCTGCAATGTTGCGTTGTATTAGATAGTCTCAGTCTTAAATCATTTTCCACACACAGTCTGTGCCTGTATTTAGTTTTCATGCTAGTGAGGGCCGAGAATCCACTCTCACATAGGCACGTGGTTGCAAAGGGCATCGGTGTCTTAACAGCACGATTTGCCAAGGCAGGATACTCTGAAGTCATACCAATCCAGAAATCTGGCAATGATGGAAAGACCCGTGTGTTGTCCTTGTTCATGCAGACAGAGAAGATCTTCAACTTCTTAAATCATAGCCTCAATTTTGTCCCGCACATTGAATATAGTTGGGGAGAGTCCCTGTAATCCTAGATTCAGACTATTCAGGCAAGAAAAAACATTACCCAGACAGGCCAGTCGTGTGATGAACTCATCATCATCAAGCGGTCAGACAAGTGAACATTATGGTCAGTAAAGAACTTTAAGCTCGTCTCTCTATTAAAAATACGTGTCAATACTTTGCCCCTTGATAACCAGCGCACCTCTGTATGTTGTAAAAGCGTTACATGGTCACTCCCCATATCATTGCATAATGCAGAAAATACACGAGAGTTCAGGGGCCTTGCTTTAACAAAGTTAACCATTTTCACTGTGGTACCCAAAACGTCTTTCAAGCTGTCAGGTATTCCCTTGGCAGCAAGAGCTTCTCGGTGGATGCTGCAGTGTACCCAAGAGCCTCTCGGTGGATGCTGCAGTGTACCCAAGAGCCTCTCGGTGGATGCTACAGTCTGGAGCCTCTCGGTGGATGCTGCAGTGTACCCAAGAGCCTCTAGGTGGATGCTGCAGTGCACCCAAGAGCCTCTCGGTGGATGCTACAGTCTACCCAAGAGCCTCTCGGTGGATGCTGCAGTGTACCCAAGAGCCTCTAGGTGGATGCTGCAGTGTACCCAAGAGCCTCTAGGTGGATGCTGCAGTGTACCCAAGAGCCTCTCGGTGGATACTGCAGTGTACCCAAGAGCCTCTAGGTGGATGCTGCAGTGTACCCAAGAGCCTCTCGGTGGATGCTGCAGTGTACCCAAGAGCCTCTAGGTGGATGCTGCAGTGTACCCAAGAGCCTCTAGGTGGATGCTGCAGTGCACCCAAGTGGCGTCGGAGCAACTGCTTGCACGCGTGTTACCACTCCACTATGTCTCCCTGTCATGGCTTTTGCTCCGTCAGTACGGACACCAACACATCTTGATGCCAAAGTCCATTTGATGTCACAAAGCTGTCCAGTACTTTAAAAATATCCTCTCCTGTTGTCCTGGTTTCCAGTGGTTTGCAGAAGAGGATGTCTTCCTAATTGACCCCATAAACGTAACGGACAGGAGCTGTCCCAGGCCTGTTGACTCATCCAGCTGTAACAGACATATAATTCACTGGCTTGATTGCAAAGCAGTAATTGTTTCAAAACATCTCTTGCCATGTCACTGATGTGTTGTGAAACAGTGCTGTTTGTTTAATGTCTTACTACATGAAAGTAGTCTTAATTCTCGCTCAAAAACTCCCATGGCTTATTTTTCAAATTGGCATGTTTTGTTTCTAAATGTCTGCACAAGAGTGAAGGTTTCATCAAGTTGTGAGATAGAACTTTAGCCCACATACCACACTGTGGCTGAGGAAAGGCACTAGTCCCAATATAAGTGAACCCCAAATAAATGTAGTTCTCATCATATTTCAATCAATCAATCAAATGTATTTATAAAGCCCTTCTTACAGCCAATGTCACAAAGTGCTGTACATAAACCTGCAGCCTAAAACCCCAAACAGCAAGCAATGCAGGTGTAGAAGCACGGTGGCTAGGAAAACTCCCTAGAAAGGCCAGAACCTAGGAAGAAACCTAGAGAGGAACCAGGTTATGAGGGGTGGCCAGTCCTCTTCCTGGCTGTGCCGGGTGGAGATTATAACAGAACATGGCCAAGATGTTCAAATGTTCATAGATGACCAGCAGGGTCAAATAATAATAATCACAGTAGTTGTCTAGGTGCAACAGGTCAGCACCTCAGAGTAAATGTCAGTTGGCTTTTCATAGCCGATCATTCAGAGTATCTCTACCGCTCCTACTGTCTCTAGAGAGTTGAAAATAGCAGGTCTGGGACAGGTAGCACGTCTGGTGAACACGTCAGGGTTCCATAGCTGCAGGCAGAACAGTTGAAACTGGAGCAGCAGCACGGCCAGGTCGACTGGGGGACTGCAAGGAGTCATCAGGCAGGTTGTCCTGAGGCATGGACCTAGGACTCAGGTCCTCCGAGAGAGAGAAAGAGAGAAAGAAAGAAAGAGAAAGAGAGAAGGAATGAGAAAAAGAGAAAGAAAGAGAGAGAGAATTAAAGAGAGCATACTTAAATTCATACAGGACACCGGATAAGACAGGAGAAATACTACAGATATAACAGACTGACCCTAGCCCCCGACACATAAACTACTGTGGCATAAATACTGGAGGCTGAGACAGGAGTGGTCAGGAGACACTGTGGCCCCGTCCGATGATACCCCCGGACAGGGCCAAATAGGCAGATATAACCCCACCCACTTTGCCAAAGCACAGCCCCCACACCACTAATCTTCAACCACCAACTTACCATCCTGAGACAAGGCCGAGTATAGTCCACGAAGATCTCAGACCACGGCACAACCCAAGGGGTGGGGCTCCAACCCAGACAGGAAGATCACATCAGTGACTCAACCCACTCAGAGTGACGCGCCTCCTAGGGACGGCATGAAAGAGCACCAGTAAGCCAGTGACTCAGCACCAGTAAGCCAGTGACTCAGCACCAGTAAGCCAGTGACTCAGCACCAGTAAGCCAGTGACTCAGCACCAGTAAGCCAGTGACTCAGCACCAGTAAGCCAGTGACTCAGCACCAGTAAGCCAGTGACTCAGCACCAGTAAGCCAGTGACTCAGCACCAGTAAGCCAGTGACTCAGCACCAGTAAGCCAGTGACTCAGCACCAGTAAGCCAGTGACTCAGCACCAGTAAACCAGTGACTCAGCCCCAGTAAGCCAGTGACTCAGCACCAGTAAGCCAGTGACTCAGCACCAGTAAGCCAGTGACTCAGCACCAGTAAGCCAGTGACTCAGCACCAGTAAGCCAGTGACTCAGCACCAGTAATATAGCTAAGACGGAGAAAGGGGACAGAAGAAGTTCAACGCTTATTCAATTCATGTCAATACAGCTCTCTGCCAGCGCTGGTGAACAGTAGCTGACAGTGTCGGCAAGAGATCACGTGCAGGAACTTCCTGCAGAACTTTGTAGTCTTGCTGAGGGCTTCTCTTTTTCCATATTAGCGTTTTGATTATTATTTTTTTGAGTAAATTGAGGCATATGTATTGATAAAACTAACCTTGGCTGAGAGAGAATTACACCGTTTTAAAATGTCATGCAAGGGTACACCTACACAAACACAGACCTTATGAAGTATATAGTTCTAAAATCCTAGACGCAAAAATGAAAAAAAAAGAAACTATTGGAACCATTACCGGGTTTTACCGCTAGGTCTTATGGGTATCAGGACACGTCCACTGTGCCAGACTGTTTATATTCGTTTGTTATGTAGTGCCTACGTTGGATTTATCAAACGTATGTGTCAAACTTTATGTGCAGCTTGATAGAAATGGTATCAGAAGTTGTTTTCGCGACATCTTTTTTGATGAATGTTAAACTTTTGTTGCACACATGTCCAGATGATGCTGCTGCCTGCAAATTACACTATCGGTGTGATCAAGGCGTTACACCATCGCAGCAGCGCAACATAATCTTTATTGACCTAAAATAATTCGGGACTAGCCCCGAAAGCCAGGTCCTGGTAACGTCCTGCTGCTTCCTAGAGGATATACAGCACGTTGCATCCTTATATAGACTAAATATGGCAATATAAATTGAAGCTATTTCCCTAACGTTGTTATTGTACTAATGTTTAGGGTTTGTGGGGAAGGGGGTCCTCCGTTTATGCTGCTGAATTTATATTCCAGAGGAGACTTCATGATTAATTATTGTGAAGATCTAGATTATAGACTGCATTTCTTGTACATACAGTGCCTTGCTGAAAGTATTCCGGCCCCACGAACTTTGCGACCTTTTGCCACATTTCAGGCTTCAAACATAAGTATATAAAACTGTATTTTTGTGAAGAATCAACAACAAAGGGGACACAATCATGAAGTGGAACGACATTTATTGGATATTTCAAACTTTTTTAACAAATCAAAAACTGAAAAATTGGGCGTGCAAAATTATTCAGCCCCCTTCAGTTAATACTTTGTAGCGCCACCTTTTGCTGCGATTACAGCTGTAAGTTGCTTGGGGGTATGTCTCTATCAGTTTTGCACATCGAGAGACTGACATTTTATACATTTATATGAAGCTTTATACAAATTGATATGTTTAAGGTCATTTAGACCATATTACCACTAATAGTGGATCAAGAGCTATTGGTTCTACAGCCATCCTATTGGACTGTTTATTAACCGTGTTTTCCATTAGCACAGGTGTGATGAGAGAACTCTGTCTGGCGGAATAGGACGAAACGAGATCTTCTTCCGGGAGGGGGGCTCCGTAAACCACGTACCAGAGGGAAGAGCTCGGCACGTTGGACTGGGACACGGTTTAATACCATCAAAAAAGCCTCTCATTTTACAGTGGGTCCGCCATGGTTCTGTGTAGCCTAGTTATGCTAATATATTTGAGACCAGTGTACCAGCAGTTAATTTCGTATTTGACTTTAAAAAAGTAAAATATCTTTCAGTCGTAAACAGGGAAATAGAAAATACCATACGGGCACGTACTGTTATTGGGATCGACCTTGTTTCCACAAGTCTGTGGGATACATTGAGCTCGTTGAGACGTTTGAACAACTTTTCACACGAAGTTCTGCGGTGGGTCTGTGTAAATGATGCGATCATACCGGAGACAACACTGCTCATCTATTCATTTACTGGAGAAGTTGCCAATGAGGAAGTGGAATGGCTGACAATTGAATAGCATACTTGACACCTCATAATCGAACATAATGTTTTCCTACTGTACATACAGGAAATGAAGCAGGTAATATTCAGAGACCTGAATCCAATCAAGAAGTTTATATTTCAATGTCGTCAGTGTGCAGAAATGTAATACTGAAAAAAAATGTACAGGAAGTATGTACTATACTGTTTGTACAGTTGATGGGGAGTTAAAAATAATGCATTGCAAACATTAAACCAGTGTCCTGAGGTACCTCAGTCAGATATCCAGTGATCCTCACAAATATACAAACATTAAACCAGTCCAGGTACCCCATCAAATATTAAACCAGTCCAGGTACCCCATCAAACATTAAACCAGTCCCAGGTACCTCATCAAACATTAAACCAGTCCAGAATTTTGCCCATCAAACGGTACCCGGTCAGGTACCTCATCAAAATATTAAACCAGTCCAGGTACCTCATCAAATATTAAACCAGTCCAGGTACCCCATCAAACATTTACCCAGTCCAGGTACCTCATCAAATATTAAACCAGTCCAGGTACCTCATCAAATATTAAACCAGTCCAGGTACCCCATCAAACATTTACCCAGTCCAGGTACCTCATCAAATACTAAACCAGTCCAGGTACCTCATCAAATATTAAACCAGTCCAGGTACCCCATCAAACATTAAACCAGTCCAGGTACCTCATCAAACATTAAACCAGTCCAGGTACCCCATCAAATATTAAACCGGTCCAATTTACCCATCAAACATTAAACCAGTCCAGGTACCTCATCAAATATTAAACCAGTCCAGGTACCCCATCAAACATTAAACCAGTCCAGGTACCTCATCAAACATTAAACCAGTCCAGGTACCCCATCAAACATTTACCCAGTCCAGGTACCCCATCAAACATTAACCCAGTCCAGGTACCCCATCAAACATTAAACCAGTCCAGGTACCCCATCAAACATTCACCCAGTCCAGGTACCCCATCAAACATTAAACCAGTCCAGGTACCTCATCAAACATTAAACCAGTCCAGGTACCTCATCAAACATTAAACCAGTCCAGGTACCTCATCAAACATTAACCCAGTCCAGGTACCCCATCAAACATTCACCCAGTCCAGGTACCTCATCAAACATTAAACCAGTCCAGGTACCTCATCAAATATTAAATCTGTCCAGGTACCTCATCAAATATTAAATCTGTCCAGGTACCTCATCAAATATTAAATCTGTCCAGGTATCTCATCAAATATTACATCTGTCCAGGTACCTCATCAAATATTACATCTGTCCAGGTACCTCATCAAATATTACATCTGTCCAGGTACCTCATCAAATATTACATCTGTCCAGGTACCTCATCAAATATTAAATCTGTCCAGGTACCTCATCAAATATTAAATCTGTCCAGGTACCTCATCAAATATTACATCTGTCAAGGTACCTCATCAAATATTAAATCTGTCCAGGTACCTCATCAAATATTAAATCAGTCCAGGTATCATCAAATATTAAATCAGTCCAGGTACCTCATCAAATATTAAATCAGTCCAGGTACCTCATCAAATATTAAACCAGTCCAGGTACCTCATCAAACATTCACCCAGTCCAGGTACCCCATCAAATATTACACCCAGTCCAGGTACCTCATCAAACATTAAACCAGTCCAGGTACCTCATCAAATATTAAATCAGTCCAGGTACCTCATCAAATATTAAATCTGTCCAGGTACCTCATCAAATATTAAATCTGTCCAGGTACCTCATCAAATATTAAATCTGTCCAGGTACCTCATCAAATATTAAATCTGTCCAGGTATCTCATCAAATATTAAATCTGTCCAGGTACCTCATCAAACATTACACTCAGTCCAGGTACCTCATCAAATATTAAACCAGTCCAGGTACCTCATCAAATATTAAACCAGTCAGGTACCTCATCAAATATTATCCAGTCCAGGTACCTCATCAAATACTAAACCAGTCCAGGTACCTCATCAAATATTAAACCAGTCCAGGTACCTCATCAAACATTAAACCAGTCCAGGTACTCTATCAAACATTAAACCAGTCCAGGTACCTCATCAAATATTAAACCAGTCCAGGTACCCATCAAACATTAAACCAGTCCAGGTACCTCTATCAAACATTAAACCAGTCCAGGTACCCCATCAAAGATTAAACCAGTCCAGGTACCTCACTCAAATATTAAACCAGTCCAGGTACCTCATCAAACATTTACCCAGTCCAGGTACCCTATCAAACATTCACCCTGACCCCATCAAACATTCACCCAGTCCAGGTACCTCATCAAATACTTAACCAGTCCAGGTACCTCATCAAATATTAAACCAGTCCAGGTACCCATCAAACATTAAACCAGTCCAGGTACCTCATCAAACATTAAACCAGTCCAGGTACCCCATCAAACATTAAACCAGTCCAGGTACCCCATCAAACATTAAACCAGTCCAGGTACTCTCATCAAACATTAAACCAGTCCAGGTACTCTCATCAAACATTAAACCAGTCCAGGTACCTCATCAAACATTAAAACCAGTCCAGGTACCTCATCAAACATTAACCCAGTCCAGGTACCTCATCAAATATTCAAACCCTGTCCAGGTACCTCCATCAATATTAGAACCAGTCCAGGTACCCCATCAAACATTCACCCAGTCCAGGTACTCTCATCAAATATTAAACCAGTCCAGGTACTCTCATCAAACATTAAACCAGTCCAGGTACTTCATCAAACATTAAACCAGTCCAGGTACCTCCATCAAACATTTAACCAGTCCAGGTACCTCATCAAATATTAAACCAGTCCAGGTACTCATCAAACATTAAACCAGTCCAGGTACCTCATCAAATATTAAACCAGTCCAGGTACCTCATCAACCATTATATCAGTCCAGGTACCTCATCAAACATTACATCCGTCCAGGTACCTCATCAAATATTAACATCTATCCAGTACCTCATCAAATATTAAACCAGTCCAGGTACCTCATCAAATATTAAACCAGTCCAGGTACCCCATCAAATATTAAACCAGTCCAGGTACCCCATCAAACATTCACCCAGTCCAGGTACCTCATCAAATATTAAATCTGTCCAGGTACCTCATCAAATATTAAATCTGTCCAGGTACCTCATCAAATATTAAATCTGTCCAGGTACCTCATCAAATATTAAATCTGTCCAGGTACCTCATCAAATATTACATCTGTCCAGGTACCTCATCAAATATTACATCTGTCCAGGTACCTCATCAAATATTACATCTGTCCAGGTACCTCATCAAATATTAAATCTGTCCAGGTACCTCATCAAATATTAAATCTGTCCAGGTACCTCATCAAATATTACATCTGTCCAGGTACCTCATCAAATATTAAATCTGTCCAGGTACCTCATCAAATATTAAATCAGTCCAGGTACCTCATCAAATATTAAATCAGTCCAGGTACCTCATCAAATATTAAACCAGTCCAGGTACCCCATCAAACATTAAACCAGTCCAGGTACCTCATCAAATATTAAATCTGTCCAGGTACTTCATCAAATATTAAACCAGTCCAGGTACCTCCTCATCAAACATTCACACCCTGTCCAGGTACCCCATCAAACATTCACCCGTAGTCCAGGTACCCTCTATCAAACATTCACCCAGTCCAGGTACTCATCAAATATTAAATCTGTCCAGGTACCTCATCAAATATCAAATCTGTCCAGGTACCTCATCAAATATTA
>NW_026285743.1:0-3130 GCF_023373465.1 Oncorhynchus keta | reverse complement strand
ACTTTCACCATTCTAAATTCCAAGCATCTGCCTCTAACCCTAGGAAGCTCTTTGCCACCTTCTCCTCCCTCCTGAATCCTCCCCCCTCCCTCTCTGCAGATGACTTCGTCAACCATTTTGAAAAGAAGGTCGATGACATCCGATCCTCGCTTGCTAAGTCAAACGACACCGCTGGTTCTGCTCACACTGCCCTACCCTATGCTCTGACCTCTTTCTCCCCTCTCTCTCCAGATGAAATCTCAGCGTCTTGTGACGGCCGGCCGCCCAACAACCTGCCCGCTTGACCCTATCCCCTCCTCTCTTCTCCAGACCATTTCCCGGAGACCTTCTCCCTTACCTCACCTCGCTCATCAACTCATCCCTGACCGCTGGCTACGTCCCTCCCGTCTTCAAGAGAGCGAGAGTTGCACCCCTTCTGAAAAAACCTACACTCGATCCCTCCGATGTCAACAACTACAGACCAGTATCCCTTCTCTCTTTTCTCTCCAAAACTCTTGAGCGTGCCGTCCTTGGCCAGCTCTACCGCTATCTCTCTCAGAATGACCTTCTTGATCCAAATCAGTCAGGTTTCAAGACTAGTCATTCAACTGAGACTGCTCTTCTCTGTATCACGGAGGCGCTCTGCACTGCTAAAGCTAACTCTCTCTCCTCTGCTCTCATCCTTCTAGACCTATCGGCTGCCTTCGATACTGTGAACCATCAGATCCTCCTCTCCACCCCTCTCCGAAGTTGGGCATCTCCGCGCGGCCCACGCTTGGATTGCGTCCTACCTGACAGGTCGCCCTACCAGGTGGCGTGGCGAGAATCTGTCTCCTCACCACGCGCTCTCACCACTGGTGTCCCCTAGGGCTCTGTTCTAGGCCCTCTCTTATTCTCGCTATACACCAAGTCACTTGGCCTCTGTCATAACCTCACATGGTCTCTCCTATCATTGCTATGCAGACGACACACAATTAATCTTCTCCTTTCCCCTTCTGATGACCAGGTGGCGAATCGCATCTCTGCATGTCTGGCAGACATATCAGTGTGGATGACGGATCACCACCTCAAGCTGAACCTCAGCAAGACGGAGCTCCTCTCTCCTCCCGGGGAAGGACTGCCCGCTCCATGATCTCGCCATCACGGTTGACAACTCCATTGTGTCCTCCTCCCAGAGCGCTAAGAACCTTGGCGTGATCCTGGACAACACCCTGACGTTCTCAACTAACATCATGGCGGTGTCCCGTTCCTGTAGGTTCATGCTCTACAACATCCGCAGAGTACGACCCTGCCTCACACAGGAAGCGGCGCAGGTCCTAATCCAGGCACTTGTCATCTCCCGGCCTTGATTACTGCAACTCGCTGTTGGCTGGGCTCCCTGCCTGTGCCATTAAACCCCTACAACTCATCCAGAACGCCGCAGCCCGTCTGGTGTTCAACCTTCCCAAGTTCTCTCACGTCACCCCGCCTCCTCCGCTCTCTCCACTGGCTTCCAGTTGAAGCTCGCATCCGCTACAAGACCATGGTGCTTGCCTACGGAGCTGTGAGGGGAACGGCACCTCAGTACCTCCAGGCTCTGATCAGGCCCTACACCCAAACAAGGGCACTGCGTTCATCCACCTCTGGCCTGCTCGCCTCCCTACCACTGAGGAAGTACAGTTCCGGCTCAGCCCAGTCAAAACTGTTCGCTGCTCTGGCCCCCCAATGGGTGGAACAAACTCCCTCACGACGCCAGGACAGCGGAGTCAATCACCACCTTCCGGAGACACCTGAAACCCCACCTCTTCAAGGAATACCTGGGATAGGGTAAGTAAGGGTAAGTAATCCTTCTCACCCCCCCTTCTCCCCCCAACAAGATTTAGATGCAAGTGGCTGTTCCACTGGTTGTCATAAGGTGTATGCACCAATTTGTAAGTCGCTCTGGATAAGAGCGTCTGCTAAATGACTTAAATGTAAATGTAAATGTAAAATGTATGTGGAATGTATGTGTAGGAATGTGGAATGTATGTTTAGTTAGGAATGTGGAATGTATGTTTAGGAATGTGGAATGTATGTGGAATGTATGTGTAGAACTCTTGAATGATGATCATACCTGTGTTGTTGCTACTACTTCTGACAGTATTGACATTATTGACATGCTTGATTGGCATGATGAGCGGGACACTCCCTGAGGGTGCCTTGTACCCTTTTTCTACTCAAGGCTCTGATGAAGGTGATTCCTGCCAAAACGTAAGCCTATTGTTTGCGTGTCCTGTGTAACGGTTGTCGATGGAAGAAGAAGGTGAGGACCAATGCGCAGCGTGGTAAGTGTCCATCTTTTTAATGAAGTAAATGAACACTGAACAAAAACAACAAAGTGAAGGAACGAAACCGAAACACTTCCTGTCTGGTGCAGAATACAAACACTCAACAGAAAATAATCACCCACACCTCAAGGGTGAAAACAGGCTGCCTAAGTATGATTCTCAATCAGGGACAACCAGGCTGCCTCAGTATGATTCTCAATCAGGGACAACCAGGCTGCCTCAGTATGATTCTCAATCAGGGACAACCAGGCTGCCTCAGTATGATTCTCAATCAGGGACAACCAGGCTGCCTAAGTATGATTCTCAATCAGGGACAACCAGGCTGCCTCAGTATGATTCTCAATCAGGGACAAACAGGCTGCCTAAGTATGATTCTCAATCAGGGACAACCAGGCTGCCTCAGTATGATTCTCAATCAGGGACAAACAGGCTGCCTAAGTATGATTCTCAATCAGGGACAACCAGGCTGCCTAAGTATGATTCTCAATCAGGGACAACCAGGCTGCCTCAGTATGATTCTCAATCAGGGACAACCAGGCTGCCTCAGTATGATTCTCAATCAGGGACAACCAGGCTGCCTAAGTATGATTCTCAATCAGGGACAACCAGGCTGCCTCAGTATGATTCTCAATCAGGGACAACCAGGCTGCCTCAGTATGATTCTCAATCAGGGACAACCAGGCTGCCTCAGTATGATTCTCAATCAGGGACAACCAGGCTGCCTAAGTATGACTTCTCAATCAGGGACAACCAGGCTGCCTCAGTATGATTCTCAATCAGGGACAACCAGGCTGCCTCAGTATGATTCTCAATCAGGGACAACCAGGCTGCCTCAGTATGATTCT
>NW_026285742.1:0-2879 GCF_023373465.1 Oncorhynchus keta | reverse complement strand
CTTTTTTATTTTATTTTTTTATTTCACCTTTATTTAACCAGGTAGGCTAGTTGAGAACAAGTTCTCATTTGCAACTGCGACCTGGCCAAGATAAAGCATAGCAGTGTGAACAGACAACACAGAGTTACACATGGAGTAAACAATTAGCAAGTCAATAACACAGTAGAAAAAAATGGGCAGTCTATATACAATGTGTGCAAAAGGCATGAGGAGGTAGGCGAATAATACAATTTTGCAGATTAACACTGGAGTGATAAATGATCAGATGGGCATGTACAGGTAGAGATATTGGTGTGCAAAAGAGCAGAAAAGTAAATAAATAAAAACAGTATAAAAACAGTATGGGAATGAGGTAGGTGAAAAAGGGTGAGCTATTTACCTATAGACTATGTACAGCTGCAGCGATCGGTTAGCTGCTCGGATAGCTGATGTTTGAAGTTGGAGAGGAGATAAAAGTCTCCAACTTCAGCGATTTTTGGTCGTTCAGTCACAGGCAGCAGAGTACTGGAACGAAGGCGGCCAAATGAGGTGTTGGCTTTAGGGATGATCAGTAGGAATACACCTGCTGGAGCGCGTGCTACGGATGGGTGTTGCCATCGTGACCAGTGAACTGAGATAAGGCGGAGCTTTACCTAGCATGGACTTGTAGATGACCTGGAGCCAGTGGGTCTGGCGGCGAATATGTAGTGAGGGCCAGCCGGCTAGAGCATACAAGTCGCAGTGGTGGGTGGTATAAGGTGCTTTAGTGACAAAACGGATGGCACTGTGATAGACTGCATCCAGTTTGCTGGTAGAGTGTTGGAAGCCATTTTGTAGATGACATCGCGGAAGTCGAGATCGGTAGGATAGTCAGTTTTACTAGGGTAAGCTTGGCAGCGTGAGTGAAGGAGGCTTTGTTGCGGAATAGAAAGCCGACTCTGGATTTGATTTTGATTGGAGATGTTTGATGTGAGTCTGGAAGGAGAGTTTTGCAGTCTAGCCAGACACCTAGGTACTTATAGATGTCCACATATTCAAGGTTGGAACCATCCAGGAGGTGGTGATGCTAGTCGGGCATGCGGGTGCAGGCAGCGATCGGTTGAAAAGCATGCATTTGGTTTACTCGCGTTTAAGAGCAGTTGGAGGCCACGGAAGGAGTGCTGTATGGCATTGAAGCTCGTTTGGAGGTTGGATAGCACAGTGTCCAATGACGGGCGAAAGTATATAGAATGGTGTCGTCTGCGTAGGGTGGATCAGGAATCGCCCGCAGCAAGAGCAACATCATTGATATACAGAGAAAGAGTCGGCCTGAGAATTGAACCCTGTGGCACCCCCATAGAGACTGCCAGAGGACCGGACAGCATGCCCTCTGATTTGACACACTGAACTCTGTCTGCAAGTAATTGGTGAACCAGGCAAGGCAGTCATCCGAAAAACCGAGGCTGTTGAGTCTGCGATAAGAATTTGGTGATTGACAGAGTCGAAAGCCTTGGCGAGGTCGATGAAGACGGCTGCACAGTACTGTCTTTATCGATGGCGGTTATGATATCATTTAGTACCTTGAGTGTGGCTGAGGTGCACCCATGACCGGCTCGGAAACCAGATGCACAGCGGAGAAGGTACGGTGGGATTCGAGATGGTCAGTGACCTGTTTGTTGACTTGGCTTTCGAAGACCTTAGATAGGCAGGGCAGGATGGATATAGGTCTATAGCAGTTTTTGGGTCAGGGTGTCTCCCCTTTGAAGAGGGGATGACTGCGGCAACTTTCAATCCTTGGGGATCTCAGACGATATGAAAGAGGTTGAACAGGCTGGTAATAGGGGTTGCGACAATGGCGGCAGATAGTTTCAGAAATAAGCGGGTCCAGATTGTCAAGCCCAGCTGATTTAATACGGGTCCAGGTTTTGCAGCTCTTTCAGAACATCTGCTATCTGGATTTGGGTAAAGGAGAACCTGGAGAGCTTGGGTGAGGAACTACGGGGCGGAGCTGTTGGCGAGGTTGGAGTAGCCAGGCGGAAGGCATGGCCAGCCGTTGAGTGCTTATTGAAGTTTTCGATAATCATGGATTTATCGGTGGAGACCGTGTTTCCTAGCCTCAGTGCAGTGGGCAGCTGGGAGGAGGTGCTCTTGTTCTCCATTGACTTCACAGTGTCCCAGAACTTTTTTGGAGTTGGAGCTACAGGATGCAAACTTCTGCCTGAAGAAGCTGGCCTTAGCTTTCCTGACTGACTGCGTGTATTGGTTCCACACTTCCTGAACAGTTGCATATCCGGGGGCTATTCGATACTATTACAGTCCGCCACAGGATGTTTTTGTGCTGGTCGAGGAGGCAGTCAGGTCTGGAGTGAACCAAGGGCTATCTGTTCTTGGTTCTTGCATTTTTTGAGCGGAGCATGCTTATCGATTAGAAAGGCCTGCTCACAGAAGTGTTTTAGGGAGCGTTTGACAGTGATGAGGGGTGGTCGTTTGACTGCGGCTCCGTGGCGGATACAGGCGATGAGGCAGTGATCGCTGAGATCCTGGTTGAAGACAGCGGAGGTATATTTGGAGGGCCAGTTGGTCAGGATGGCGTCTATGAGGTGCCCTTGTTTACAGAGTTAGGGTTGTACCTGGTGGGTTCCTTGATGATTTGAGTGAGATTGAGGGCATCTAGCTTAGATTGTAGGACTGCCGGGGTGTTAAGCATATCCCAGTTTAGGTCACCTAACAGAACAAACTCTGAAGCTAGATGGGGCGATCAATTCACAAATGGTGTCCAGGGCGCAGCTGGGAGCTGACGGGGGTCGGTAGCAGGCGGCAACAGTGATAGACTTGTTTCTGGAGAGGATGGTAAGAATGGAACCTGACCCTCATGTCTGACTACACTAACATCACTCTGTGGATGGTAAGAATGGAACCTC
>NW_026285741.1:0-11408 GCF_023373465.1 Oncorhynchus keta | reverse complement strand
TCCCTACTGCCTGAGAACATCCCTGGTCATCCCTACTGCATCCCTGGTCATCCCTACTGCCTGAGAACATCCCTGGTCATCCCTACTGCCTGAGAACATCCCTGTCATCTGGTCCCTGGTCATCCCTACTGCCTGGGAACATCCCTGTGTCATCCCTACTGCCTGAGAAACATCCCTGGTCATCCCTACTGCCTGAGAACATCCCTGGTCATCCCTACTGCCTGAGAACATCCCTGGTCATCCCCTACTGCCTGGAACATCCCTGGTCATCCCTACTGCCTGAGAACATCCCTGGTCATCCCTACTGCCTGAGAACATCCCTGGTCATCCCTACTGCCTGAGAACATCCCTGGTCATCCCTACTGCCTGAGAACATCCCTGGTCATCCCTACTGCCTGAGAACATCCCTGGTCATCCCTACTGCCTGAGAACATCCCTGGTCATCCCTACTGCCTGGGAACATCCCTGGTCATCCCTACTGCCTGAGAACATCCCTGGTCATCCCTACTGCCTGAGAACATCCCTGGTCATCCCTACTGCCTGAGAACATCCCTGGTCATCCCTACTGCCTGAGAACATCCCTGGTCATCCCTACTGCCTGAGAACATCCCTGGTCATCCCTACTGCCTGGGAACATCCCTGGTCATCCCTACTGCCTGGGAACATCCCTGGTCATCCCTACTGCCTGAGAACATCCCTGGTCATCCCTACTGCCTGAGAACATCCCTGGTCATCCCTACTGCCTGGGAACATCCCTGGTCATCCCTACTGCCTGAGAACATCCCTGGTCATCCCTAATGCCTGAGAACATCCCTGGTCATCCCTACTGCCTGAGAACATCCCTGGTCATCCCTACTGCCTGGGAACATCCCTGGTCATCCCTACTGCCTGAGAACATCCCCTGGTCATCCCTACTGCCTGAGAACTGGTCATCCCATCCCTGGTCATCCCTACTGCCTGAGAACATCCCTGGTCATCCCTACTGCCTGAGAACATCCCTGGTCATCCCTACTGCCTGAGAACATCCCTGGTCATCCTACTGCCTGAGAACATCCTGGTCATCCCTACTGCCTGAGAACATCTGTCATCCTACTGAGAACATCCTGGTCATCCCTACTGCCTGAGAACATCCCTGGTCATCCCTACTGAGAACATCCCTCCCCTCAATTGACTGCCCCTCATCCCTGGGGTCATCTGCCTGAGAACATCCCTGGGTCATCCCTACTGCCTGAGAACATCCCTGGTCATCCCTACTGCCTGAGAACATCCCTGGTCATCCCTACTGCATGAGAACATCCTGGTCATCCCTACTGCCTGAGAACATCCTGGTCATCCCTACTGCCTGAGAACATCCCTGGTCATCCCTTTGAGAACATCCTGGTCATCCCCTACTGCCTGAGAACATCCCTGGTCATCCCTACTGCCTGAGAACATCCCTGGTCATCCCTACTGCCTGAGAACATCCCTGGTCATCCCTACTGCCTGAGAACATCCCTGGTCATCCCTACTGCCTGAGAACATCCCTGGTCATCCCTACTGCCTGAGAACATCCCTGGTCATCCCTACTGCCTGAGAACATCCCTGGTCATCCCTACCGCCTGGAACATCCCTGGTCATCCCTACTGCCTGAGAACATCCCTGGTCATCCCTGCCTGAATCCCTGGTCCTATCCTGTCATCCTAATGAACATCCCTGGTCATCCCTACTGCCTGAGAACATCCCTGGTCATCCCAATACTGCCCCTGGGAACATCCCTGGTCATGGTCATCCCTACTGCCTGGGAACATCCCTGGTCATCCCTACTGCCTGAGAACATCCCTGGTCATCCCTGAGAACATCCCTGGTCATCCTACTGCCTGGGAACATCCCTGGTCATCCCTACTGCCTGAGAACATCCCTGGTCATCCCTACTGCCTGAGAACATCCCTGGTCATCCCTACTGCCTGAGAACATCCCTGGTCATCCTAATGCCTGAGAACATCCCTGTCATCCCTACTGCCTGAGAACATCCCTGGTCATCCCTACTGCCTGAGAACATCCCTGGTCATCCCTACTGCCTCATCCCTACTGCCTGAGAACATCCCTGGTCATCCCTACTGCCTGAGAACATCCCTGGTCATCCCTACTGCCTGAGAACATCCCTGGTCATCCCTACTGCCTGAGAACATCCCTGGTCATCCCTAATGCCTGGGAACATCCTGGTCATCCCTACTGCCCTGAGAACATCCCTGGTCATCCCTACTGCCTGAGAACATCCTGGTCATCCCTACTGCCTGAGAACATCCCTGGTCATCCCTACCTGCCTGGGAACATCCCTGGTCATCCCTACTGCCTGAGAACATCCCTGGTCATCCCTACTGCCTGAAAACATCCCTGGTCATCCTGCCTGAGAACATCCCTGGGAATCATCCTGGTCATCCCTACTGCCTGAGAACATCCCTGGTCATCCCTACTGCCTGGGAACATCCCTGGTCATCCCCTACTGCCTGAGAACATCCCTGGTCATCCCCCTACTGCCTGAGAACATCCCCTGTCATCCCTACTGCCTGGGAACATCCCTGGTCATCCCTACTGCCTGAGAACATCCCTGGTCATCCCTACTGCCTGAGAACATCCCTGGTCATCCTACTGCCTGAGAACATCCCTGGTCATCCCTACTGCCTGGGAACATCCCTGACCTGGTCATCCCTACTGCCTGAGAACATCCCTGGTCATCCCTACTGCCTGAGAACATCCTGGTCATCCCTACTGCCTGAGAATATCCCTGGTCGGGCTGCCCCTCAATCTCTGAGAACATCCCCTCAGTCCAGTGGGGTTCTGGGAACATCCTGTTCCCTACTGCCTGAGAACATCCCTGGTCATCCCTACTGCCTGAGAACATCCCTGGTCATCCCTACTGCCTGAGAACATCCCTGGTCATCCCTACTGCCTGAGAACATCCCTGGTCATCCCTACTGTCTGAGAACATCCCTGGTCATCCTACTGCCTGAGAACATCCCTGGTCATCCCTACTGCCTGAGAACATCCCTGGTCCCCTACTGCCTGAGAACATCCCTGGTCGGGCTGCCCTCAATCATCCTACTGCCTGAGATCTGCCCTCCCCTAGTGGGGTTCTGGGGAGTCCAGTGGGGTCATCCCTGGGGAACATCCTGTTCCCTACTGCCTGAGAACATCCCCTGGTCATCCCTACTGCCTGAGAACATCCCTGGTCATCCCTACTGCCTGAGAACATCCCTGGTCATCCCTACTGCCTGAGAACATCCCTGGTCATCCCTACTGCCTGAGAACATCCCTGGTCATCCCTACTGCCTGAGAACATCCCTGGTCATGCCCTCAATCCCTGGTCATCCCCTGCCTGAGAACAGTGGGGTTCTGGGGAGAACATCTGGTCATCCCTACTGTCTGAGAACATCCCTGGTCATCCCTACTGCCTGAGAACATCCCTGGTCATCCCTACTGCCTGAGAACATCCCTGGTCATCCTGCCCCTACTGCCTGGAATATCTGTCATCCCTACTGCCTGAGAACATCCCTGGTCATCCCTACTGCCCCTGAGAACATCCCTGGTCATCCCTACTGCCTGAGAACATCCCTGGTCATCCCTACTGCCTGAGAACATCCCTGGTCATCCCTACTGCCTGAGAACATCCCTGGTCATCCCTACTGCCTGAGAACATCCTGGTCATCCCTACTGCAGAACATCCTGGTCATCCCTACTGCCTGAGAACATCCCTGGTCATCCCTACCCTCAGTCCAGTGAGAACATCCCTGTTCCCTACTGCCTGCCCTGGTCCCTACTGCCCTGAGAACATCCCTGGTCATCCCTACTGCCTGAGAACATCCCTGGTCATCCCTACTGTCTGAGAACGTCCCTGGTCATCCCTACTGCCTGAGAATATCCCTGGTCATCCCTACTGCCTGAGAATATCCCTGGTCATCCCCTAATCCCTGAGAACATCCCTGAGAACATCTGTCATCCCTGCCTGAGAACATCCCTGGTCATCCCCTACTGCCTGAGAACATCCCTGGTCATCCTACTGCTGAGAACATCTCTTTGGTCATCCCTACTGCCTGAGAACATCCTGGTCATCCCTACTGCCTGAGAACATCCCTGGTCATCCCTACTGCCTGAGAATATCCTTGTCATCCTACTGCTTGAGAACATCCTGGTCATCCCTACTGCTTGAGAACATCCTGGTCATCCCTACTGCCTGAGAACATCCTGGTCATCCTACTGCCTGAGTCATCCCTGGTCATCCCTACTGCCTGAGAACATCCTGGTCATCCCTACTGCCTGAGAACATCCTGGTCATCCCTACTGCCCTGAGAATATCCCATCCTACCTTTGGAACATCCCTGATCCCTATTGCCTGAGAATCCCTATCCCCTGGTCATCCCTACTGCCTGGGAACATCCCTGGTCATCCCTACTGCTTGAGAACATCCCTGGTCATCCTACTGCCTGAGAACATCCCTGGTCATCCCTACTGCCTGGGAACATCTCTGGTCATCCCTACTGCCTGAGAACATCCCTGGTCATCCTACTGCCTGGGAACATCCCTGGTCATCCCTACTGCCTGGGAACATCCCTGGTCATCCCTACTGCCTGAGAACATCCCCTGGTCATCCCTACTGCCTGAGAACATCCTGGTCATCCCTACTGCCTGAGAACATCCCTGGTCATCCCTACTGCCTGAGAACATCCCTGGTCATCCCTACTGCCTGAGAACATCCCTGGTCATCCCTACTACTGTCTCAGAACATCCCTGGTCATCCCTACTGCCTGAGAACATCCCTGGTCATCCCTACTGGCTCCCTGGTCATCCTCAATCCTGGTCGAGCTGCCCTCCCGAACTGCCCCTCAGTCCAGTGGGGTTCTGGGGGAGGACTACTGTTCCCTCCTACTGCCTGAGAACATCCCTGGTCATCCCTACTGCCTGAGAACATCCCTGGTCATCCCTACTGCCTGAGAACATCCCTGGTCATCCCTACTGTCTGAGAACATCCCTGGTCATCCCTACTGTCTGAGAACATCCCTGGTCATCCCTACTGCCTGAGAACATCCCTGGTCATCCCTACTGCCTGAAAACATCCCTGGTCGGGCTGCCCCTCAATCCCGAGCTGCCCCTCAGTCCAGTGGGGTTCGGGGAGGGACTACTGTTCCCTACTGCCTGAGAACATCCCTGGTCATCCCTACTGCCTGAGAACATCCCTGGTCATCCCTACTGCCTGAGAACATCCCTGGTCATCCCTACTGTCTGAGAACATCCCTGGTCATCCCTACTGCCTGAGAACATCCCTGGTCATCCCTACTGCCTGAGAACATCCCTGGTCGGGCTGCCCCTCAATCCCGAGCTGCCCCTCAGTCCAGTGGGGTTCTGGGGGAGGACTACTGTTCCCTACTGCCTGAGAACATCCCTGGTCATCCCTACTGCCTGAGAACATCCCTGGTCATCCCTACTGCCTGAGAACATCCCTGGTCATCCCTACTGCCTGAGAACATCCCTGGTCATCCCTACTGCCTGAGAACATCCCTGCCCCTCAATCCCGGTCATCCCTACTGCCTGAGAACATCCTATGGCTATCCTACTGTTTGAGAACATCCCTGGTCATCCTACTGCCTGAGAAACATCCTGGTCATCCCTACTGCCTGGGAACATCCCTGGTCATCCCTACTGCCTGGGAACATCCTTTGTCATCCCTCCCTGGTACTGCCTGAGAACATCCCTGGTCATCCCCTACTGCCTGAGAACATCCCTGGTCATCCTACTGCCTGGGAACATCCCTGGTCATCCCTACTGCCTGAGAACATCCCTGGTCATCCCTACTGCCTGCCTGAGAACATCCCTGGTCATCCCTACTGCCTGAGAACATCCCTGGTCATCCCTACTGCCTGAGAACATCCCTGGTCGGGCTGCCCCTCAATCCCGAGCTGCCCCTCAGTCCAGTGGGGTTCTGGGGAGGACTACTAGGCCATGGTCGGCGGCGTGGACTATCCCAGGACGCGAGGGGGAGGAACTAAGACATTGATGGAGTGGGGTCCACGTTCCAGCCGAGCCGCCACCATGGACAGACGCCCACCCGGACCCTCCCTATTGTTTTGATGTGCGTCCTGGAGTCCGCACCTTAGGGGTTCTGTCACACCCTGGTCCAAGTAATGTATGTTTGTCTTCATTTATTTGGTCAGGCCAGGGTGTGACATGGGTTATTGTGGTGCGTTTTTGTAATGGGGTTTTTGTGGGGTGTCTAGTATAGTCTATGGCTGCCTGAGGCGGTTCTCAATCAGAATCAGGTGATTATCGTTGTCTCTGATTGGGAACCATATTTAGGCAGCCATATTCTCTGAGTATGTCGTGGGTGATTGTTCCTGTCTCTGTGTTAGTTGTCACCAGATAGGCTGTATAGGTTTTCACATTCCGTTTGTTGTTTTTGTATTGTTTGTGTTTTTTCTTTATTAAAGATGTATCGTACTAACCACGCTGCATTTTGGTCCGACTCTCCTTCAACGGAAGAAAGCCGTTACAGTGAGGGGCATTACTCGAACTGGGCCACCACTGCGATGGCTACTCCTTTAGGTTTCAGGATGTGGGTCTATAGAAATAGATTAATAACAATATTAAATGTTATGAATATAATATTTCATTTCTATACATTTCATAAACCTTAAACTGATTTAATCACAAAAAAATCAAAGAAAGACAATGAAATTAACCACAAAAAGTCTGAAACAGCCAGAAACTAGATATGAACACCATCATGAGAATCACCTTGATCTTGTCCATTAGCGCCATCTAGTGTTTCCTTGAAGTACCCGGATTGAAGACGTCAAAAGAGGTGAAAACAGTAATACATCATTAATTCAGCACTGGAACGCAGCTGTTTCAATCTTTTATTCAATGACACCTTGAAGATTCATTAAAACATATACAACTAGGGTTCTCAAACAAGTTTTTTTTTAGTTAATCACAGCATTTGATGTGATTTAAAAAAATGTAATCAAAAATCCTTACGAGAATATTGACCACTTAATTTTGTCCAAAGTAATGAAAAGCAAAAAATATGGTACATTGATAAAGCCAACCTTCTTTTAACCTCAATGTCGACTTGTTTTGACAACTCATTGTTGTTTCTGGCTGTATAGACGATGTATTTGGGATGTTTTCAGTGTACAGTGTACTGTTTACACGCTTTTCAGAAAATGAGATGAATCACATTAAAAATAAAATAAAGGTGCACTAAAATTACAAACAGTTAACTAACTCTGACAGCCCTAATAAGTAGATAGTAGATTGCACTGATGACCTCTGACAGCCCTAATAAGTAGATAGTAGATTGCACTGATGACCTCTGACAGCCCTAATAAGTAGATAGTAGATTGCACTGATGACCTCTGACAGCCCTAATAAGTAGATAGTAGATTGCACTGATGACCTCTGACAGCCCTAATAAGTAGATAGTAGATTGCACTGATGAACTCTGACAGCCCTAAAATGTAGATAGTAGATTGCACTGATGAACCTGACAGCCCTAAAATGTAGATAGTAGATTGCACTGATGAACTCTGACAGCCCTAAAATGTAGATAGTAGATTGCACTGATGAACTCTGACAGCCTAAAATGTAGATAGTAGATTGCACCTACTTCCCCCAATTTGGTGTTCATCATTAACCTTATTCAGATCATTAATTATCGTATTTCGTATTTCGTCGCCCTAACGTAGCCTTCACTGCTATTCGCCCAGGGAGCTAGCAACGCTAGCTAACGCACACAGATTAGCATCACTGTAGTGCTATTCACTCAACTGTACGACTTGATTAGTTCAGTGTTAGCTAGCTACATAGCTGTCTTTGTTTCCAAGATAATTGTGTAGTTTAGTGTGTAGCCTTGGAGTGATTATCTTAATTCACTGAGGTTCGCTAGCCAGCTATTTGTCGTCCTTAACGTAGGAGACTCTGCTAGCTAGCTAAATAGCTAGCTACATAGCCGTCTTTGTTTCAAAGATAATTGTGTAGTCTAGACCGATTTCCCTAGGTTAGCTAGCCAGCTATTGTCGTTCTTTAACTCAACGTAACGTAAACAACACTGCTAGCTAGCCAGCTAGCCCCGAACAGCAGCACTGTAGAAATTATTACACTCAACGGAACGACTTGATTAGTGTAGTGTCAACAACGCAGCTACTGCCAGCTAGCCTACTTTAGCAGTACTGTATCATTTTAATAATTTTAGTCAATAAGATTCTTGCTACGTAAGCTTAACTTTCTGAACATTCGAGACGTGTAGTCCGCTTGTCATTCCAATTTCCTTGCATTAGCGTAGCCTTTTCTGTAGCCTGTCAACTATGTGTCTGTCTATCCCTGTTCTCTCCTCTCTGCACAGACCATACAAACGCTCCACACCGCGTGGCCGCGTCCACCTAACCTGGTGGTCCCAGCGCGTACGACCCACGTGGAGTTCCAGGTCTCTGGTAGCCTCTGGAACTGCCAATCTGCGGCCAACAAGGCAGAGTTCATCTCAGCCTATGCCTCCCTCCAGTCCCTTGACTTCTTGGCACTGACGGAAACATGGATCACCACAGATAACACTGCTACTCCTACTGCTCTCTCCTCGTCCGCCCACGTGTTCTCGCACACCCGAGAGCTTCTGGTCAGCGGGGTGGTGGCACCGATCCTCATCTCTCCCAAGTGGTCTTTCTCTCTTTCTCCCCTTACCCATCTGTCTATTGCCTCCTTTGAATTCCATGCTGTCACAGTTACCAGCCCTTTCAAGCTTAACATCCTTATCATTTATCGCCCTCCAGGTTCCCTCGGAGAGTTCATCAATGAGCTTGATGCCTTGATAAGCTCCTTTCCTGAGGACGGCTCACCTCTCACAGTTCTGGGCGACTTTAACCTCCCCACGTCTACCTTTGACTCATTCCTCTCTGCCTCCTTCTTTCCACTCCTCTCCTCTTTTGACCTCACCCTCTCACCTTCCCCCCTACTCACAAGGCAGGCAATACGCTTGACCTCATCTTTACTAGATGCTGTTCTTCCACTAACCTCATTGCAACTCCTCCAAGTCTCCGACCACTACCTTGTATCCTTTTCCCTCTCGCTCTCATCCAACACTTCCCACACTGCCCCTACTGGATGGTATCGCGCCGTCCCAACCTTCGCTCTCTCTCCCCGCTACTCTCTCCTCTTCCATCCTATCTTCTCTTCCCTCTGCTCAAACTTTCTCAACCTATCTCCTGATTCTGCCTCCTCAACCCTCCTCTCCTCCCTTACTGCATCCTTTGACTCCCTATGTCCCCTATCCTCCAGGCCGGCTCGGTCCTCCCTCCCGCTCCGTGGCTCGACGACTCATTGCGAGCTCACAGAACAGGGCTCCGGGCAGCCGAGCGGAAATGGAGGAAAACTCGCCTCCCTGCGGACCTGGCATCCTTTCACTCCCTCCTCTCTACATTTTCCTCCTCTGTCTCTGCTGCTAAAGCCACTTTCTACCACTCTAAATTCCAAGCATCTGCCTCTAACCCTAGGAAGCTCTTTGCCACCTTCTCCTCCCTCTGAATCCTCCCCCCTCCCTCCTCCCTCTCTGCAGATGACTTCGTCAACCATTTTGAAAAGAAGGTCGATGACATCCGATCCTCGTTTGCTAAGTCAAACGACACTGCTGGTTCTGCCCACACTGCCCTACCCTATGCTCTGACCTCTTTCTCCCCTCTCTCCAGATGAAATCTGGCGTCTTGTGACGGCCGTCGCCCAACAACCTGCCCGCTTGACCCTATCCCTCCTCTCTTCTCCAGACCATTTCCGGAGACCTTCTCCCCTTACCTCACCTCGCTCATCAACTCATCCCTGACCGCTGGCTCTACGTCCCTCCCCGTCTTCAAGAGAGCGAGAGTTGCACCCCTTCTGAAAAAACCTACACTCGATCCCTCCGATGTCAAACAACTACAGACCAGTATCCCTTCTCTCTTTTCTCTCCAAAACTCTTGAGCGTGCCGTCCTTGGCCAGCTCTACCGCTATCTCTCTCAGAATGACCTTCTTGATCCAAATCAGTCAGGTTTCAAGACTAGTCATTCAACTGAGACTGCTCTTCTCTGTATCACGGAGCGCTCCGCACTGCTAAAGCTAACTCTCTCTCCTCTGCTCTCATCCTTCTAGACCTATCGGCTGCCTTGATACTGTGAACCATCAGATCCTCCTCTCCACCCTCTCCGAGTTAGGCATCTCCGGCGCGGCCCACGCTTGGATTGCGTCCTACCTGACAGGTCGCTCCTACCAGGTGGCGTGGCGAGAATCTGTCTCCTCTGCACGCTCTCACCACTGGTGTCCCCCAGGCTCTGTTCTAGGCCCTCTCTTATTCTCGCTATACACCAAGTCACTTGGCTCTGTCATAACCTCACATGGCCTCTCCTATCATTTGCTATGCAGACGACACACAATTAATCTTCTCCTTTCCCCCTTCTGATGACCAGGTGGCGAATCGCATCTCTGCATGTCTGGCAGACATATCCAGTGTGGATGACGGATCACCACCTCAAGCTGAACCTCAGCAAGACGGAGCTCCTCTTCCTCCCGAAGGACTGCCCTGTTCCATGATCTCGCCATCACGGTTGACAACTCCATTGTGTCCTCCTCCCAGAGCGCTAAGAACCTTGGCGTGATCCTGGACAAACACCCTGACGTTCTCAGCTAACATCAAGGCGGTGTCCCGTTCCTGTAGGTTCATGCTCTACAACATCCGCAGAGTACGACCCTGCCTCACACAGGAAGCGGCGCAGGTCCTAATCCAGGCACTTGTCATCTCCCGTCTTGATTACTGCAACTCGCTGTTGGCTGGGCTCCCTGCCTGTGCCATTAAACCCCTACAACTCATCCAGAACGCGCAGCCCGTCTGGTGTTCAACCTTCCCAAGTTCTCTCACGTCACCCCGCTCCCTCCGCTCTCTCCACTGGCTTCAGTTGAAGCTCGCATCCGCTACAAGACCATGGTGCTCGCCTACGGAGCTGTGAGGGGAACGGCACCTCAGTACCTCCAGGCTCTGATCAGGCCCTACACCCAAACAAGGGCACTGCGTTCATCCACCTCTGGCCTGCTCGCCTCCCTACCACTGAGGAAGTACAGTTCCCGCTCAGCCCAGTCAAAACTGTTCGCTGCTCTGGCCCCCAATGGTGGAACAAACTCCCTCACGACGCCAGGACAGCGGAGTCAATCACCCTTCCGGAGACACTCTGAAACCCACCTCTTCAAGGAATACCTAGGATAGGGTAAGTAAGGGTAAGTAATCCTTCTCACCCCCCCCCTTCTCACCCCCAACAAGATTTAGATGCAAGTGGCTGTTCCACTGGTTGTCATAAGGTGTATGCACCAATTTGTAAGTCGCTCTGGATAAGAGCGTCTGCTAAATGACTTAAACGTAATGTAA
>NW_026285740.1:0-6909 GCF_023373465.1 Oncorhynchus keta | reverse complement strand
TATTTCATTTATTTTTGTTATAAATTTGGATCACATGTAGGCCTATATAATTTGATTGTAATGATGTAAGGATAAATATGTATTTAAGCTCTAAATAGTCATTCACCCAAAACAGTAAACATGCATTGATAATAGCCAATGATAGGTGGCGACAATGTTCCCTCTATTTTTTTTCGGCACTGAGCGCAAACTTGAATGTTGTTAAAACTTCCAACATACGTTTACTGTGAGCACTGAGGCTGTACCCGCTTTAAGTTACAGTTTTAACAGTGGCCAAGTAGACTACTGTGGCTATTTGGTCATAATGTAGGCCTACCAGAGTGGCCTACCATCAAAAACAATGGAGAAAATGCATCCAATAACATTCTAACATGGAAATAGCTGTTATATCATTCAGCCTACCATAGCAGCCAATGTGTGGTGTTCAATGTAGGTCTACAGTCCATGAGACTTTTTGAGACTTATTTTTATTTCATTTATTTAACAAGGCAAGTGTCATGATGTTGGCCTGGGGGTAGGTTTATGACAGTCATAAATACCTCTTCCCCCCCTTTTCCTCTCTCTACCCTACTGATGTGAAATTTGAAAACCCCTTGGTTAACATAGATATTCTGGGAACATCAGAAGGTGGGGGGAAATGAACTATATTCTGGTAATCTGACCAATTGAACATATGCGGTGGTACTTAATGAACATGATTGTTGTTCAATTGAAATGTTTGAATATAAAATTATTGGTGAAGAGATTAAATGTAATTTTAGCTTCCAAATGAGAGATTTGGGTTTTCATAAGTTTAGGGCTCTGCTCAATCAGTGGCCCGGCCCTGTGAAGAGACATGGGCTGTAGACTGTGAAACACGCCCTTCTCCCTCCACTATATAAGCCCTTGACGATCTTTTGAGGAGGTATGCGAATTGGAGTGGGTCTAGGTGTCCGGGAGGATGCTGTTGATGTGAGCCATGAATAGCCTTTCAAAGCACTTCATGGCTACCGAGTGCTACGGGGCGGTAATCATTTAGTCAGTTTACCTTTGCTTCCTTGAGCACAAGGACTATGGTGGTCTGCTTGAAACATGTAGGCATTACAGACTCGGTCGGGGAGAGGTTGAAAATGTCAGTGAAGACACTTGACAGTTGGTCTGCGCATGCTTTGAGGCCCAGCGGATTTGTGAATGTTGACCTGTTTAATGGTTTTGTTAACAATGGCTACAGAGAGCGTTATAACACAGTCATCCAGATCAGCTGGTGGTCTCGTGCCTACTTCAGTGTTGCTTGCCTCAAAGCGAGCATAAAAGGCATTTAGCTTGTCTGGTAGGCTCACATCACTGGGCAGCTCGCGTCTGGGTTTCCCTTTGTAGTCCGTAATAGTTTTCAAGCCCTGCCACATCCGATGTGTGTCAGAGCTGGTGTAGTAGTATTCAATCTTAATACTGTATTGAAGCTTTGCTTGTTTGATCTTCTGAGGGCATAGCAGGATTTCTTATAAGCGTCCAGATTAGTCTCCTGGTCCTTGAAAGCAGCAGCTCTGGCCTTTAGCTCGATGTGGATGTTGCCTGTCAGGACGTGTGGGGACGACGTCGTCGATGCACATATTGATGAAGAAAATGACTGAGGTGTTGTACTCCTCAATGCCATTGGGTGAATCCCGAAACATATTCCAGTCTGTGCTAGCAAAACAGTCCTGTAGTGTACCATCCCCGTTATCTGACCACTTCCGTATTGAGCGAGTCACTGGTACTTCCTGCTTTAGTTTTTGCTTGTAAGTAGGAATCAGGAGGATAGAATTATGGTCAGATTTGCCAAATGGAGGGCGGGGGAGAGTTTTGTATGCATCTCTGTGTGTGGAGTAAAGGTGGTCTAGGATTTTTTTCCCCCTGGTTGCACATGTGACATGCTGGTAAAAATTTGGTAAAACTGATTTAAGTTTTCCTGCATTAAAGTCCCCGGCCACTAGGAGCGCCTTTTCTGGGTGAGCATTTTCTTCTTTGCTTATGGCCTTATAGAGTTGGTTGAGAGCGGTCTTAGTGCAAGCTTCGTTCAGTGGTGGTAAATAGACGGCTACAAATAATATAGATGACAACTCTCTTGGTAGATAGTGTGGTCTACAGCTTATCATAAGGTACTCTACCTCAGGCGAGCAATACCTCGAAACTTCTTTAACATTAGACACTGCGCACCAGCTGTTATTGACAAATAGACACACACCCCCACCCCTCGTTCTACCAGAGGTAGCGTCTGTTCTGCCGGTGCATGGAAAATCCTGCTAGCTCTATATTGTCCGTATCGTCATTCAACCATGTCTCGGTGAAACATAAGTTACTACATTTTTTAATGTCCCGTTGGTAGGATAATCTTAATCGTAGGTCATCAATTTTATTTTCCAATGATTGCATGTTAGCGAGAAGAACGGATGTCAGTGGGAGTTTACGCACTCGCTTAGAGGATTCTCAGAAGGCTGCGGCCCCTTTTCCTGCGTCTTTTCTTCACGCAAAAGGCGGGGATCTGGGCCTGTTCCAGTGAAAGCAGTATATCCTTCTCCTCGAACTCGTTAAAGGAGAAAGTTTCTTCCAGTCCACGGTGAGTAATCGCTGTTCTGATGTACAGAAGTTCTTTCCGGTCATAAATAAGTTACACAAAACGCAAAAAAACAAACAAAATAGCACAATTGGTTGGGAGAATGTAAAACGTCAGCCATGTTCTTTTGCAACATCTTACACTCGAACCGCCGCCCGGTTTGAGCAATAAATCATTGATGTTTTCACGTAAAATGTTTGGGTTCCCCGGGGATCTCTTGGTCAAAGGGGCAGCCTTGGAAAGGGGGTGGGCCTTTTCATGGTACGCTTGTAAGTCTTTGATTGTCCGAAATGTTTCCAACAACTTTTCTACTGTTGTCCTTCTTCGTAGTTGTCCAGTATCCGGTGACATGTCGTGTAGTCCTGAACAGAATTACAGAGTTGATTTTCCTTCCATTCGCTCTTGTAGATGCTTTTTTGAACATTTGTACATATTCTTCATTCCTTTACACTTGTGTGTCTAAGGTAGTTGTTGTGAAATTGTTAGGTTAGGTTACTCGTTGGTTATTACTGCATTTTCGGGACTAGAAGCACAAGCATTTCGCTACACTCCCATTAACATCTGCTAACCATGTGTATGTGACAAATAAAATTTGATTTGATTTGAAGATAGGCTAGCCAGCTGTATCGATCGTTTCCCAATGGGGTGATGAAAGTAGTGTGATATTATTGTTTGAGCAGAGTAACAGCATGGTCTTACTTAAATTTGCTTTCGTACATATACTTTACTTAGGACAGCTAATCAGCCATAACAGTGATTGAATCACTCCTGGAGGTGATTCAAAGTTCATACCATTTTAAACGTGTAGCTGGCGCTTTACGTTTTTTCTGGTTCAACCCATCATTTATGCCTTTCGCAAGAATGGAGTGGTTCCGGAAGGCTGGCACTCTCCCTGACCTCACTCTTGGGGCGGTGATTACTCACTGTGCAAAGTTATGGGGAAAAATGATATCTTGTAACTTCTCGAATCACATCCCTTTCTTAACAAAAACACTCATAATTGTCTATATTAAATGCACAACCCATAGTATGGAAACTTCATCCATGTAGTGGGTATACTCTCCAAGTTACAGTATATCCTTTATAACATTTTGAATGATATCCAAAAATAACAAACAAAATGACAGTGTTCTATAAATCGCCTCTGACCATTCCCCACGTTCTACGTTAGAAATATTGTTCCAGTATTCGCTTTTGAATGTGTTAAGAGTTTCAGCGGTAAAAAAAGGTATTTTGAGACAATTTGGAGAGCACAGGCCTGGATCTTCTCCCTTGATTTACAACAGGACGTGAGTGTCAATCCCCACTAGTTCTTTTCTCCACCCTCTATGGATGAAAGGGGGTCTGATTGAAGTTATTCATTGCAAACATGATCTGACCTATTTGGATTCTCATGGACAGTCATGACAAGCTCATGTTCCAGTATGATAATGCAAGGCCCTTTGTCACAAGGATCTGTACACAATTCCTGGAAGCTGAAAATGTCCCTGTTCTTTCATGGCCTGCATACTCACCAGACATATGTCACCCATTGAGCATGTTTGGGATGCTCTGGATCAATGTGTACGACAGCATGTTCCAGTTCCCACCAATATACAGCAACTTCCCACAGTCATTGAAGAGAAGTGGGACAACATTGCAGAGGCCACAATCAACAGCCTGATCAACTCTATGCGAAGGAGATGTATCACACTGCATTTATTTTTTCACCTTTATTTAACCAGGTAGGCCTGGTTAAATTCTCATTTACAACTGCGACCTGGCCAAGACAAAGCAAAGCAGTGTGACAAAAGCAACAACGCAGAGTTACACATGGGATAAACAAACGTACAGTCAAAAGCACAATAGAAAATCTATATACAGTGTGTGCAAATGAAGCAAGGAGGCAATAAATAGACCATAGTGGAAAAATAATTACAATTTAGCAATTGACACTGGAGTTTATAGATGTGCAGATGAGGATGTGCAAGCAAAAATACTGGTGTGCAAAAGAGCAGGAAAAAAAAGAAAAAAAACAAATATGGGGATGAGGTAGATAGTTGGTTGGATGGGCTATTTACAGATGGGCTGTGTACAGCTGCAGCGATCGGTAAGCTGCTCCGACAGCCGATGCTTGAAGTTAGTGAGGAAGTCTCCAACTTCAGTAATTTTTGTAATTTGTTCCAGTCATTGGCAGCAGAGAACTGGAAGGAAAGGTGGCCAAAGAGGTGTTGGCTTTGGGGATGACCAGTGAGATATACCTGCTGGAGCGTTTGCTACAGGTGAGTGTTGCTATGGTGACCAGTGATCTGAGATAAGGCGGAGCTTTACCTAGCAAAGACTTATAGATGACCTGGAGCAAGTGGGTACGGCAACGAATATGTAGTGAGGACCAGCCAATGAGAGCATACAGGTCGCAATGGTGGGTAGTATATGGGGTTTTGGTGACTAAACGGATGGCACTGTGTTAGGCTGCATCCAATTTGCTGAGTAGAGCGTTGGAGGCTATTTTGTAAATGACATCGCCGAAGTCAAAGATCGTCAGGATAGTCAGTTTTACGAGGGTATTTTTGGCAGCATGAGGCTTTGTTGCGAAAAAGGAAGCCAATTCTAGATGTAATTTTGGATTGGAGATGCTTAATATGAGTCTGGGAGGAGAGTTTACAGGCTAGCCAGACCCCTAGGCATTGGTAGTTGTCCACATATTCTAAGTCAGAACCGTCCAGAGTAGTGATGCTAGGCGGGCGGGTGGGTGCGGGCAGCAATCGGTTGAAGAGCATACCTTTGGTTTTACTAGCGTTTAGGAGTAGTTGGAGGGCACGTAAGGAGTGTTGTATGGCATTGAAGCTTGTTTGGAAGTTTGTTAACACAGTGTCCAAAGAAGGGCCAGATGGATACAGAATGGTGTCGTCTGCATAGAGGTGGATCGAAGAATCCACCTCTATGAAGAATGATATATCACATCATTGATATATACAGAGAAAAGAGTCAGCTCGAGAATTGAACCCTGTGGCATTCCCATAGAGACTGACAACAGGCCCTTCGATTTCACATACTGAACTTTTCTTTTTTTTTTTTTACCTTTATTTAACCAGGCAAGTCAGTTAAGAAAATATTCTAAATATTCTTATTGTGGGTTAACTGCCTGTTCAGGGGCAGAACGACAGATTTGTACCTTGTCAGCTCGGGGGTTTGAACTCACAACCTTCCGGTTACTAGTCCAACGCTCTAACCACTAGGCTACGCTGCCGCCCCTCTATCTGAGAAGAAGTTAGTAAACCAGGCGAGGCAGTCATTAGAGAAACCAAAGCTGTTGAGTCTGCCGATAAGAATACGGTGATTGACAGAGTCGATAGCCTTGGCCAGGTAGATGAATACAGCTGCACAGTACTGTTTTTTATCGATGGTGGTTATGGTATTGTTTAGGACCTTGAGCGTGGATGAGGTGCACCCGTAACCAGCTCAGAAACCGGATTGCATAGCGGAGAAGGTACAGTGGGATTCAAGATGGTCGGTGACCTGTTTGTTCACTTGGCATTCGAATACTTTAGAAAGGCAGGGCAGAATGGATATAGGTCTGTCACAGTTTGGGTCGAGTGTCTCCCCCTTTGAAGAGGGGGATGACCGAGGCGGCTTTCCAATATTTAGGAATGTAAACGGGTTGCGACAATGGTGGCGGATCATTTTAGGAGAGGGTCCAGATTGTCTAGCCCAGCTGATTTGTAGCGATCCAGATTCTGCAGCTCTTTCAGGACGTCAGCTGTCTGGATTTGGGTGAAGAAGAAGCGGGGGGGGCTTGGGCCAGTTGCAAGGGAGGCAAGGGAGCAAACCGAGGCATGTTGAGTGGGACTAGGGGCTCTGCAGTAAAACAAAACAATGAGAGCTACCCTAAATAACAGTATACAGCTGGAAGTAACGACGTCACACCAATATTTATTTATTTTTCGCCAAAAACTAATGATGAATAAAAATGTTGTGGTCAATGTTTTTCCATTACCCATTTAGGCAAATTGCGCATTAATAAATTGGCAACAGCCTGTATATCCTCCCACCTATCTGTTTCATGTCTCAGGTAGTACCCGAAAGGCAACATGGGTAGAATGCAATAACTGACAAATATTTGCCATATCCTAATAATTCTCATCAGTATTGGGTAAAATCACTGGGGAAGCCAAGCCAGAAAAAAGGTCATATTACAAACTACAGTATGTGTTGTGATAATTGTGTTGTTTGCTCTATAACCTGTTAGTTCATATACCTTGCCACCATGATATATAGACAAACTGGTAGAATAAAGTAAACCACACCTTTGTTTCATCACAAAACCGGAGCGCAAACTCTGTCCAGTGAAGTCCACA
>NW_026285739.1:0-1052 GCF_023373465.1 Oncorhynchus keta | reverse complement strand
TATATATCTGATCTACAGGCCCTGGTCTAACGGGGACAGGCTGATATCCAATATATATCTGATCTACGGGCCCTGGTCTAACAGGGACAGGCTGATATCCGATATATATCTGATCTACGGGCCCTGGTCTAACGGGGACAGGCTGATATCCGATATATATCTGATCTACGGGCCCTGGTCTAACAGGGACAGGCTGATATCCCATATATATCTGATCTACAGGCCCTGGTCTAACGGGGACAGGCTGATATTCCATATATATCTGATCTACGGGCCCTGGTCTAATGGGGACAGGCTGATATCCCATATATATCTGATCTACGGGCCCTGGTCTAACGGGGACAGGCTGATATCCCATATATATCTGATCTACGGACCCTGGTCTAACAGGGACAGGCTGATATCCGATATATATCTGATCTACGGGCCCTGGTCTAACAGGGACAGGCTGATATCCCATATATATCTGATCTACGGGCCCTGGTCTAACGGGGACAGGCTGATATCCGATATATATCTGATCTACGGGCCCTGGTCTAACAGGGACAGGCTGATATCCCATATATATCTGATCTACAGGCCCTGGTCTAACGGGGACAGGCTGATATCCCATATATATCTGATCTACGGGCCCTGGTCTAATGGGGACAGGCTGATATCCCATATATATCTGATCTACGGGCCCTGGTCTAACGGGGACAGGCTGATATCCCATATATATCTGATCTACGGGCCCTGGTCTAACAGGGACAGGCTGATATCCCATATATATCTGATCTACAGGCCCTGGTCTAACGGGGACAGGCTGATATTCCATATATATCTGATCTACGGGCCCTGGTCTAACGTGGGACAGGCTGATATCCCATATATATCTGATCTACGGGCCCTGGTCTAACGGGGACAGGCTGATATGCCATATATATCTGATCTACGGGCCCTGGTCTAACAGGGACAGGCTGATATCCCATATATATCTGATCTAAGGGCCCTGGTCTAACGGGGACAGGCTGATATCCCATATATATCTGATCTACGGCCCTGGTCTAACA
>NW_026285738.1:0-3491 GCF_023373465.1 Oncorhynchus keta | reverse complement strand
AAAGTCGTGCTATAAATTCACAGACAACACAAAGATTCCTTGATGCCCTTCCAGACTCCCTCTGCCTACCCAAGGACGCCAGAGGACAAAAATCCGTTAACCACCTAACTGAGGATCTCAATTTAACCTTGCACAATACCCTAGATGCAGTTGCACTCCTAAAAACTAAAAAATGTCTCATAAGAAACTAGCTCCCTGGTACACAGAAAATACCTGAGCTCTGAAGCAAGCTTCCAGAAAATTGGGAACGGAAATGGCGCCTACACCAAACTGGAAGTCTTCCGACTAGCTTGGAAGGACGGTACCGTGCAGTACCGAAGAGCCCTTACTGCTGCTTCGATCGTCCTATTTTTCTAACTTAATTGAGGAAAATAAGAACAATCCGAAATTCCTTTTTGATACTGTGGCAAAGCTAACTAAAAAGCAGCATTCCCCAAGAGAGGATGACTTTCACTTTAGCAGTGATAAATTCATGAACTTCTTTGAGGAAAAGATTATGATTATTAGAAAGCAAATTACGGACTCCTCTTTAAACCTGCGTATTCCTCCAAACCTCAGTTGTCCTGAGTCTGCACAACTCTGCCAGGACCTAGGATCAAGAGAGACGCTCAAGTGTTTTAGTACTATATCTCTTGACACAATGATGAAAATAATCATGGCCTCTAAACCTTCAAGCTGTATACTGGACCCTATTCCAACTAAACTACTGAAAGAGCTGCTTCCTGTGCTTGGCCCTCCTATGTTGAACATAATAAACGGCTCTCTATCCACTGGATGTGTACCAAACTCACTAAAAGTGGCAGTAATAAAGCCTCTCTTGAAAAAGCCAAACCTTGACCCAGAAAATATAAAAACTATCGGCCTATATCGAATCTTCCATTCCTCTCAAAGATTTTAGAGAAGGCTGTTGCGCAGCAACTCACTGCCTTCCTGAAGACAAACAATGTATACGAAATGCTTCAGTCTGGTTTTAGACCCCATCATAGCACTGAGACGGCACTTGTGAAGGTGGTAAGCAAGCAACAGTGCCGGACCGAGGAAGCTCTGCATCATCCTCAGTAGCCTAAACCTTAATTGCTGCTTTTCATTGTAGTGCCTTCTTTTGGAGGTGGAAACCCAAATTGGTCTGCAGGACATGTTCTGTAAGCTGGTTTAGGTGTATCAGCCGGAAAGATATCAGTTTGTCTCTGAATGGTTTGCCCTCTGACAAATCAGCTGTAAATTTCGGTGTTCCTCAAGGTTCTGTTTTCGGACCACTATTGTTTTCACTATATATTTCTCTTAGGGGATGTTATTCGAAAACATAATGTAAACTTTCACTGCTATGCGGATGACACACAGCTGTACATTTCAATGAAACATGGTGAAGCCTCTTAAAATTGCCCTCGCTAGAAGCATGTGTTTCAGACATAAGGAAGTGGATGGCTGCAAACTTTCTACTATTAAATCCCGGACAAAACAGAGATGCTTGTTCTAGGTCCCAAGAAACAAAGAGATCTTCTGTTGAATCTGACAATTAATCTTAATGGTTGTACAGTCGTCTCAAATAAAACTGTGAAGGACCTCGGCGTTACTCTGGACCCTGATCTCTCTTTTTGAAGAACATATCAAGACCATTTCGAGGGACAGCTTTTTTCCATCTACGTAACATTGCAAAAATCAGAAACTTTCTGTCCAAAATGATGCAGAAAAATTAATCCATGCTTTTGTCACTTCTAGGTTAGACTACTGCAATGCTCTATTTTCCGGCTACCCGGATAAAGCACTAAATAAAACTTCAGTTAGTGCTAAATACGGCTGCTAGAATCCTGACTAGAACCAAAAATTTGATCATATTACTCCAGTGCTAGCCTCTCTACACTGGCTTCCTGTCAAAGCAAGGGCTGATTTCAAGGTTTTACTGCTAACCTACAAAGCATTACATGGGCTTGCTCCTACCTACCTCTGACGGGTCCTGCCGTACATACCTACACGTACGCTACGGTCACAAGACGCAGGCCTCCTAATTGTCCCTAGAATTTCTAAGCAAACAGCTGGAGGCAGAGCTTTCTCCAATAGAGCCTCCATTTTTATGGAACGGTCTGCCTACCCATGTCAGAGACGCAAACTCGGTCTCAACCTTTAAGTCTTTACTGAAGACTCATCTCTTCAGTGGGTCATATGATTGAGTGTAGTCTGGCCCAGGAGTGGGAAGGTGAACGGAAAGGCTCTGGAGCAACGAACCGCCCTTGCTGTCTCTGCCTGGCCGGTTCCCCTTTCCACTGGGACTCTCTGCCTCTAACCCTGTTACTGGGGCTGAGTCACTGGCTTGCTGGGCTCTCTTTGTGCCGTCCCTGGCGGGGGTGCGTCACCTGGGTGGGTTGATCCACTGTTGTGTGGTCGGCCTGTCTGGGTTGGCGCCCCCTTGGGTTGTACCGTGGCGGAGATCTTTGTGGGCTATACTCGGCCTTGTCTCAGGATGGTAAGTTGGTGGTTGAAAGTCATCCCTCTAGTGGTGTGGGGGCTGTGCTTTGGCAAAGTGGGTGGGGTTATATCCTTCCTATTTGGCCCTGTCCGGGGTGTCCTCGGATGGGGCCAGTGTCTCCCTGACCCCTCTGTCTCAGCCTCCAGTATTTATGCTGCAGTAGTTTATGTGTCGGGGGCTAGGGTCAGTTTGTTATATCTGGAGTACTTCTCCTGTCCTATTTCGGTGTCCTGTGTGAATCTAAGTGTGCGTTCTCTATTCTCTCCTTCTTTCTTTCTCTCTCTCGGGAGGGACCTGAGCCCTAGGACCATGCCCAGGACTACCTGACATGATGACTCCTTACTGTCCCCAGTCCACCTGGCCATGCTGCTGCTCCAGTTTCAACTGGCCTGGGCCCTAGGACCATGTCCCAGGACTACCTGACATGATGACTCCTTGCTGTCCCCAGTCCACCTGGCCATGCTGCTGCTCCAGTTTCAACTGTTCTGCCTTACTATTATTCAACCATGCTGGTCATTTATGAACATTTGAACATCTTGGCCACGTTCTGTTATAATCTCCACCCGGCACAGCCAGAAGAGGACTGGCCACCCCACATATGCTCTCTCTAATTCTCTCTTTCTTTCTCTCTCGGAGGACCTGAGCCCCTAGGACCGTGCCCCAGGACTACCTGACATGATGGCTCCTTGCTGTCCCCAGTACACCTGACTGTGCTGCTGCTCCAGTTTAAACTGTTCTGCCTTCTTATTATTTGACCATGCTGGTCATTTATGAATTGTTGAACATCTTGGTCATGTTCATTATAATCTCTACCCGGCACAGCCAGAGGACTGGCCACCCATAGCCCGGTTCCTCTCTAGGTTTCTTCTAGGTTTTGGCCTTTCTAGGGAGTTTTCCTAGCCACCGTGCTTTTACACCTGCATTGTTTGCTGTTTGGGGTTTTAGGCTGGGTTTCTGTACAGCACTTTGAGATATCAGCTGATGTACGAAGGGCTATATAAATAAATTTGATTTGATTTGATTTGAT
>NW_026285737.1:0-15920 GCF_023373465.1 Oncorhynchus keta | reverse complement strand
TGACCAAATAATTAACGAAAACACAAAATACTAAGACAAGTGACAGTGGCAGACAATGTGAGAAGGTATTGAACTATATTGCCCGTTGTATCTGAGAGGAGGAGGACATTTATGATGAAATGTAGAGGTATATAAACCAATATAAACCGATGTACATGGTATTATGACCAGAGCTCTCGCGAATAAAACGCCTTAGGCTAATTTTGGTTGACCGGTCTCTGTCTATTTGTATATAAATAAGAACCTTACAGATTCTTAGAAACTGACAGAGTGTTTTAATTATTAATGAACACATAAGAACTATGTAAATTCATCTAACTTGGGAATACTGAAGTATACTGAAGTATAATTACAAGCATTTCATAAGTGTCAAGGGCCTTTATTGACAATTACATGAAGTTGATGTACATTTTGCAGTGTTGACACTTCTTTTACCCTGCAGTCCATGCAGTAAATTAACTTCTGGGCTGATGGCAGCGGAGAGATGGGTGGGATTCAGTGACCACATCCTGGCTGATGGCAGCGGAGAGATGGGTGGGATTCAGTGACCACATCTGACTGATGGCAGCGGAGAGATGGGTGGGATTCAGTGACCACATCTGGCTGATGGCAGCGGAGAGATGGGTGGGATTCAGTGACCACATCCTGACTGATGGCAGCGGAGAGATGGGTGGGGGATTCAGTGACCACATCCTGGCTGATGGCAGCGGAGAGATGGGTGGGATTCAGTGACCACATCTGACTGATGGCAGCGGAGAGATGGGTGGGATTCAGTGACCACATCCTGGCTGATAGCAGCGGAGAGATGGGTGGGATTCAGTGACCACATCCTGGCTGATGGCAGCGGAGAGATGGGTGGGATTCAGTGACCACATCCTGACTGATGGCAGCGGAGAGATGGGTGGGATTCAGTGACCACATCCTGGCTGATGGCAGCGGAGAGATGGGTGGGATTCAGTGACCACATCCTGGCTGATGGCAGCGGAGAGATGGGTGGGATTCAGTGACCACATCCTGACTGATGGCAGCGGAGAGATGGGTGGGATTCAGTGACCACATCCTGACTGATGGCAGCGGAGAGATGGGTGTGATTCAGTGACCACATCCTGGCTGATGGCAGCGGAGAGATGGGTGGGATTCAGTCACCACATCCTGGCTGATGGCAGCGGAGAGATGGGTGGGATTCAGTGACCACATCCTGACTGATGGCAGCGGAGAGATGGGTGGGATTCAGTGACCACATCCTGGCTGATGGCAGCGGAGAGATGGGTGGGATTCAGTGACCACATCCTGGCTGATGGCAGCGGAGAGATGGGTGGGATTCAGTGACCACATCCTGGCTGATGGCAGCGGAGAGATGGGTGGGATTCAGTGACCACATCCTGACTGATGGCAGCGGAGAGATGGGTGGGATTCAGTGACCACATCCTGGCTGATGGCAGCTGAGAGATGGGTGGGATTCAGTGACCACATCCTGGCTGATGGCAGCGGAGAGATGGGTGGGATTCAGTGACCACATCCTGGCTGATGGCAGCGGAGAGATGGGTGGGATTCAGTGACCACATCCTGACTGATGGCAGCGGAGAGATGGGTGGGATTCAGTGACCACATCCTGGGCCACATCCTGGCTGATGGCAGCGGAGAGATGGGTGGGATTCAGTGACCACATCCTGGCTGATGGCAGCGGAGAGATGGGTGGGATTCAGTGACCACATCCTGGGCCACATCCTGGCTGATGGCAGCGGAGAGATGGGTGGGATTCAGTGACCACATCCTGGCTGATGGCAGCGGAGAGATGGGTGGGATTCAGTGACCACATCCTGGCTGATGGCAGCGGAGAGATGGGTGGGATTCAGTGACCACATCCTGACTGATGGCAGCGGAGAGATGGGTGGGATTCAGTGACCACATCCTGGCTGATGGCAGCGGAGAGATGGGTGGGATTCAGTGACCACATCCTGACTGATGGCAGCGGAGAGATGGGTGGGATTCAGTGACCACATCCTGGCTGATGGCAGCGGAGAGATGGGTGGGACTCAGTGACCACATCCTGGCTGATGGCAGCGGAGAGATGGGTGGGATTCAGTGACCACATCCTGGGCCACATCCTGGCTGATGGCAGCGGAGAGATGGGTGGGATTCAGTGACCACATCCTGGCTGATGGCAGCGGAGAGATGGGTGGGATTCAGTGACCACATCCTGGCTGATGGCAGCGGAGAGATGGGTGGGATTCAGTGACCACATCCTGGGCCACATCCTGGCTGATGGCAGCGGAGAGATGGGTGGGATTCAGTGACCACATCCTGACTGATGGCAGCGGAGAGATGGGTGGGATTCAGTGACCACATCCTGACTGATGGCAGCGGAGAGATGGGTGGGATTCAGTGACCACATCCTGGCTGATGGCAGCGGAGAGATGGGTGGGATTCAGTGACCACATCCTGACTGATGGCAGCGGAGAGATGGGTGGGATTCAGTGACCACATCCTGGCTGATGGCAGCGGAGAGATGGGTGGGATTCAGTGACCACATCCTGACTGATGGCAGCGGAGAGATGGGTGGGATTCAGTGACCACATCCTGGGCCACATCCTGGCTGATGGCAGCGGAGAAGGTACGGTGGGATTCAGTGACCACATCCTGGCTGATGGCAGCGGAGAGATGGGTGGGATTCAGTGACCACATCCTGGCTGATGGCAGCGGAGAGATGGGTGGGATTCAGTGACCACATCCTGACTGATGGCAGCGGAGAGATGGGTGGGATTCAGTGACCACATCCTGGCTGATGGCAGCGGAGAGATGGGTGGGATTCAGTGACCACATCCTGACTGATGGCAGCGGAGAGATGGGTGGGATTCAGTGACCACATCCTGGCTGATGGCAGCGGAGAGATGGGTGGGATTCAGTGACCACATCCTGGCTGATGGCAGCGGAGAGATGGGGTGGGATTCAGTGACCACATCCTGGCTGATGGCAGCGGAGAGATGGGTGGGATTCAGTGACCACATCCTGGCTGATGGCAGCGGAGAGATGGGTGGGATTCAGTGACCACATCCTGACTGATGGCAGCGGAGAGATGGGTGGGATTCAGTGACCACATCCTGGCTGATGGCAGCGGAGAGATGGGTGGGATTCAGTGACCACATCTGACTGATGGCAGCGGAGAGATGGGTGGGATTCAGTGACCACATCCTGGCTGATGGCAGCGGAGAGATGGGTGGGATTCAGTGACCACATCCTGGCTGATGGCAGCGGAGAGATGGGTGGGATTCAGTGACCACATCCTGGCTGATGGCAGCGGAGAGATGGGTGGGATTCAGTGACCACATCCTGGCTGATGGCAGCGGAGAGATGGGTGGGATTCAGTGACCACATCCTGGCTGATGGCAGCGGAGAGATGGGTGGGATTCAGTGACCACATCCTGGCTGATGGCAGCGGAGAGATGGGTGGGATTCAGTGACCACATCCTGGCTGATGGCAGCGGAGAGATGGGTGGGATTCAGTGACCACATCCTGGCTGATGGCAGCGGAGAGATGGGTGGGATTCAGTGACCACATCCTGGCTGATGGCAGCGGAGAGATGGGTGGGATTCAGTGACCACATCCTGACTGATGGCAGCGGAGAGATGGGTGGGATTCAGTGACCACATCCTGACTGATGGCAGCGGAGAGATGGGTGGGATTCAGTGACCACATCCTGACTGATGGCAGCGGAGAGATGGGTGGGATTCAGTGACCACATCCTGGGCCACATCCTGGCTGATGGCAGCGGAGAGATGGGTGGGATTCAGTGACCACATCCTGACTGATGGCAGCGGAGAGATGGGTGGGATTCAGTGACCACATCCTGACTGATGGCAGCGGAGAGATGGGTGGGATTCAGTGACCACATCCTGGCTGATGGCAGCGGAGAGATGGGTGGGATTCAGTGACCACATCCTGGCTGATGGCAGCGGAGAGATGGGTGGGACTCAGTGACCACATCCTGACTGATGGCAGCGGAGAGATGGGTGGGATTCAGTGACCACATCCTGGCTGATGGCAGCGGAGAGATGGGTGGGATTCAGTGACCACATCCTGACTGATGGCAGCGGAGAGATGGGTGGGACTCAGTGACCACATCCTGACTGATGGCAGCGGAGAGATGGGTGGGATTCAGTGACCACATCCTGGCTGATGGCAGCGGAGAGATGGGTGGGATTCAGTGACCACATCCTGGGCCACATCCTGGCTGATGGCAGCGGAGAGATGGGTGGGATTCAGTGACCACATCCTGGCTGATGGCAGCGGAGAGATGGGTGGGATTCAGTGACCACATCCTGACTGATGGCAGCAGAGAAGGTACGGTGGGATTCAGTGACCACATCCTGACTGATGGCAGCGGAGAGATGGGTGGGATTCAGTGACAACATCCTGACTGATGGCAGCGGAGAGATGGGTGGGATTCAGTGACCACATCCTGGCTGATGGCAGCGGAGAGATGGGTGGGATTCAGTGACCACATCCTGACTGATGGCAGCGGAGAAGGTACGGTGGGATTCAGTGACCACATCCTGACTGATGGCAGCGGAGAGATGGGTGGGATTCAGTGACAACATCCTGACTGATGGCAGCGGAGAGATGGGTGGGATTCAGTGACCACATCCTGACTGATGGCAGCGGAGAGATGGGTGGGATTCAGTGACCACATCCTGGCTGATGGCAGCGGAGAGATGGGTGGGATTCAGTGACCACATCCTGACTGATGGCAGCGGAGAGATGGGTGGGATTCAGTGACCACATCCTGACTGATGGCAGCGGAGAGATGGGTGGGATTCAGTGACAACATCCTGACTGATGGCAGCGGAGAGATGGGTGGGATTCAGTGACCACATCCTGGCTGATGGCAGCGGAGAGATGGGTGGGATTCAGTGACCACATCCTGACTGATGGCAGCGGAGAAGGTACGGTGGGATTCAGTGACAACATCCTGACTGATGGCAGCGGAGAGATGGGTGGGATTCAGTGACCACATCCTGGCTGATGGCAGCGGAGAAGGTACGGAGAAGGTACGGTGGGATTCAGTGACCACATCCTGGCTGATGGCAGCGGAGAAGGTACGGTGGGATTCAGTGACCACATCCTGGCTGATGGCAGCGGAGAGATGGGTGGGATTCAGTGACCACATCCTGACTGATGGCAGCGGAGAGATGGGTGGGATTCAGTGACCACATCCTGGCTGATGGCAGCGGAGAGATGGGTGGGATTCAGTGACCACATCCTGGCTGATGGCAGCGGAGAGATGGGTGGGATTCAGTGACCACATCCTGGCTGATGGCAGCGGAGAGATGGGTGGGATTCAGTGACCACATCCTGGCTGATGGCAGCGGAGAGATGGGTGGGATTCAGTGACCACATCCTGGCTGATGGCAGCGGAGAGATGGGTGGGATTCAGTGACCACATCCTGGCTGATGGCAGCGGAGAGATGGGTGGGATTCAGTGACCACATCCTGGCTGATGGCAGCGGAGAGATGGGTGGGATTCAGTGACCACATCCTGACTGATGGCAGCGGAGATGGGTGGGATTCAGTGACCACATCCTGGCTGATGGCAGCGGAGAGATGGGTGGGATTCAGTGACCACATCCTGACTGATGGCAGCGGAGAGATGGGTGGGATTCAGTGACCACATCCTGACTGATGGCAGCGGAGAGATGGGTGGGATTCAGTGACCACATCCTGACTGATGGCAGCGGAGAGATGGGTGGGATTCAGTGACCACATCCTGGGCCACATCCTGGCTGATGGCAGCGGAGAGATGGGTGGGATTCAGTGACCACATCCTGACTGATGGCAGCGGAGAGATGGGTGGGATTCAGTGACCACATCCTGGCTGATGGCAGCGGAGAGATGGGTGGGATTCAGTGACCACATCCTGGCTGATGGCAGCGGAGAGATGGGTGGGATTCAGTGACCACATCCTGGCTGATGGCAGCGGAGAGATGGGTGGGACTCAGTGACCACATCCTGACTGATGGCAGCGGAGAGATGGGTGGGATTCAGTGACCACATCCTGGCTGATGGCAGCGGAGAGATGGGTGGGATTCAGTGACCACATCCTGACTGATGGCAGCGGAGAGATGGGTGGGACTCAGTGACCACATCCTGACTGATGGCAGCGGAGAGATGGGTGGGATTCAGTGACCACATCCTGGCTGATGGCAGCGGAGAGATGGGTGGGATTCAGTGACCACATCCTGGGCCACATCCTGGCTGATGGCAGCGGAGAGATGGGTGGGATTCAGTGACCACATCCTGGCTGATGGCAGCGGAGAGATGGGTGGGATTCAGTGACCACATCCTGACTGATGGCAGCAGAGAAGGTACGGTGGGATTCAGTGACCACATCCTGACTGATGGCAGCGGAGAGATGGGTGGGATTCAGTGACAACATCCTGACTGATGGCAGCGGAGAGATGGGTGGGATTCAGTGACCACATCCTGGCTGATGGCAGCGGAGAAGGTACGGTGGGATTCAGTGACCACATCCTGACTGATGGCAGCAGAGAGATGGGTGGGATTCAGTGACAACATCCTCACTGATGGCAGCGGAGAGATGGGTGGGATTCAGTGACCACATCCTGACTGATGGCAGCGGAGAGATGGGTGGGATTCAGTGACCACATCCTGGGCCACGTCCTGGCTGATGGCAGCGGAGAGATGGGTGGGATTCAGTGACCACATCCTGGCTGATGGCAGCGGAGAGATGGGTGGGATTCAGTGACCACATCCTGACTGATGGCAGCGGAGAGATGGGTGGGATTCAGTGACAACATCCTGACTGATGGCAGCGGAGAGATGGGTGGGATTCAGTGACCACATCCTGGCTGATGGCAGCGGAGAGATGGGTGGGATTCAGTGACCACATCCTGACTGATGGCAGCGGAGAAGGTACGGTGGGATTCAGTGACAACATCCTGACTGATGGCAGCGGAGAGATGGGTGGGATTCAGTGACCACATCCTGGCTGATGGCAGCGGAGAAGGTACGGAGAAGGTACGGTGGGATTCAGTGACCACATCCTGGCTGATGGCAGCGGAGAAGGTACGGTGGGATTCAGTGACCACATCCTGGCTGATGGCAGCGGAGAGATGGGTGGGATTCAGTGACCACATCCTGACTGATGGCAGCGGAGAGATGGGTGGGATTCAGTGACCACATCCTGGCTGATGGCAGCGGAGAGATGGGTGGGATTCAGTGACCACATCCTGGCTGATGGCAGCGGAGAAGGTACGGTGGGATTCAGTGACCACATCCTGGGCCACATCCTGACTGATGGCAGCGGAGAAGGTACGGTGGGATTCAGTGACCACATCCTGACTGATGGCAGCGGAGAAGGTACGGTGGGATTCAGTGACCACATCCTGACTGATGGCAGCGGAGAGATGGGTGGGATTCAGTGACCACATCCTGACTGATGGCAGCGGAGAGATGGGTGGGATTCAGTGACCACATCCTGACTGATGGCAGCGGAGAGATGGGTGGGATTCAGTGACCACATCCTGACTGATGGCAGCGGAGAAGGTACGGTGGGATTCAGTGACCACATCCTGGGCCACATCCTGACTGATGGCAGCGGAGAAGGTACGGTGGGATTCAGTGACCACATCCTGGCTGATGGCAGCGGAGAAGGTACGGTGGGATTCAGTGACCACATCCTGGGCCACATCCTGACTGATGGCAGCGGAGAAGGTACGGTGGGATTCAGTGACCACATCCTGGGCCACATCCTGGCTGATGGCAGCGGAGAAGGTACGGTGGGATTCAGTGACCACATCCTGACTGATGGCAGCCCATTCTTGCATAATCAATGCTTGGAGTTTGTCAGAATTTGTAGGTTTTTGTTTGTCCACCCGCCTCTTGAGGATTGACCACAATCAAGTTTGTCAGTGGGATTAATGTCTGGGGAGTTTCCTGGCCATGGACCCAAAATATTGATGTTTTGTTCCCCGAGCCACTTAGTTAACACCTTTGCCTTATGGCAAGGTGCTCCATTGTGTTGGAAAAGGCATTGTTCATCACCAAACTGTTCCTGGATGGTTGGGAGAAGTTGCTCTTGGAGGATGTGTTGGTACCATTCTTTATTCATTGTTGTGTTCTTAGGAAAAATTGTGAGTGAGCCCACTCCCTTGGCTGAGAAGCAACCCCACACATGAATGGTCTCAGGATGCTTTATTGTTGGCATGACACAGGACTTGTCACCTTGTCGAAAATCAGTCTGTCCCTGATGTTTTTCCTGGAGAGAAGTGGATTCTTTGCTGCCCTTCTTGAGACCAGGCCATTCTCCAAAAGTCTTTGTCTCACTGTGCGTGCAGATGCACTCACACCTGCCTGTTGCCATTCCTGAGTAAGCTCTGTACTGGTGGTGCTCCGATCACGCAGCTGAATCAACTTTAGGAGACAGTCCTGCCGCTTGCTGGACTTTCTTGCGCGCCCTAAAGCCTTCTTTACAACAATTGAACCACTCTCCTTGAAGTTCTTGATGATCCGATAAAGGGTTGATTTAGGTGCAATTTTACTGGCAGCAATATCCTTGCCTGTGAAGCCCTTTTTGTGCAACGCAATGACGACAGCACGTGTTTCCTTGCAGGTAACCATGGTTGATAGAGGAAGAACAATGATTCCAAGCACCACCCTCTTTTTGAAGCTTCCAGTCTGTTATTCGAACTCAATCAGCATCAATTGCAATTCATCTGATCACTCTTCATAACGTTCTGGAGTATATGCAAATTGCCATCATACAAACTGAGGCATCAGACTTTGTGAAAATGAATATTTGTCATTCTCAAAACTTTTGGCCACGACTGTACACGGGACAAGACAAAAACAGAAGAAACAGGGGGAGCAGAAGAACAGAAGAACACACACACACACACACACACACACACACACACACACACACACACACACACACACACACACACACACACACACACACACACACACACACACACACACACACACACACACACACACACACACACACACACACACACACACACACAGTCAGCTCTGAGAGAGAGTGTGAGCACTTAGCCCTGCTGATGTTTTCCACTCTATTTCCTCCATCTTTATACCCTCCATTCTCTCTCTCCACTCCTCTTCACTCTCTTTTCCTCCGCTCCTCCTCTTTAATTCATGAGGAACAGAAGAGAAAGTGCTCCCTCCCCTCCACTCTCTCCTCCTCTCCCTCCCCTCCACTCTCTCCTCCTCTCCCTCCCCTCCACTCTCTCCTCCTCTCCCTCCCCTCCACTCTCTCCTCCTCTCCCTCCCCTCCACTCTCTCCTCCTCTCCCTCCCTCCACTCTCTCCTCCTCTCCCTCCCCACTCTCTCCTCCTCTCCCTCCCCTCCACTCTCTCCTCCTCTCCCTCCCCTCCACTCTCTCCTCCTCCTCTCCCTCCCCTCCACTCTCTCCTGCTCTCCCTCTATACCCTCTCTCCTCCTCTCCCTCCCCTCCACTCTCTCCTCCTCTCCCTCCCCTCCACTCTCTCTCCTCTCCCTCCCCTCCAATCTCTCCTCCTCTCCCTCCCCTCCAATCTCTCCTCCTCTCCCTCCCCTCCACTCTCTCCTCCTCTCCCTCCCCTCCACTCTCTCCTCCTCTCCCTCCCCTCCCTCCACTCTCCTCCTCTCCCCCCCTCCACTCTCTCCTCCTCTCCCTCCCCTCCACTCTCTCCTCCTCTCCCTCCCCTCCACTCTCTCCTCCCTCTCCCTCCCCTCCACTCTCTCCTGCTCTCCCTCTATACCCTCTCTCCTCCTCTCCCTCCCCTCCACTCTCTCCTCCTCTCCCTCCCTCCACTCTCTCCTCCTCTCCCTCCCCTCCACTCTCTCCTCCTCTCCCTCCCTCCACTCTCTCCTCCTCTCCCTCCCCTCCACTCTCTCCTCCTCTCCCTCCCCTCCACTCTCTCCTCCTCTCCCTCCCCTCCCCTCCACTCTCTCCTGCTCTCCCTCTATACCCTCTCTCCTCCTCTCCCTCCCCTCCACTCTTTCCTCCTCTCCCTCCCCTCCACTCTCTCCTCCTCTCCCCTCCCCTCCACTCTCTCCTCCTCTCCCTCCCCTCCACTCTCTCCTCCTCTCCCTCCCCTCCACTCTCCTCCTCCTCCCTCCCCTCCACTCTCTCCCTCCTCTCCCTCCCCTCCACTCTCTCCTCCTCTCCCTCCCCTCCACTCTCTCCTCCTCTCCCTCCCCTCCACTCTCTCCTCCTCTCCCTCTATACACTCTCTCCTCCTCTCCCTCCCCTCCACTCTCTCCTCCTCTCCCTCTATACCCTCTCTCCTGCTCTCCCTCTATACCCTCTCTCCTCCTCTCCCTCAACTCCACTCTCTCCTGCTCTCCCTCTATACCCTCTCTCCTCCTCTCCCTCAACTCCACTCTCTCCTGCTCTCCCTCTATACCCTCTCTCCTCCTCTCCCTCAACTCCACTCTCTCCTCCCCTCACTGCTCCTCCTTGTCTCTATACCCCCTCCCTCCCTCTCCCTCACTCCCCTTATATATTTTTTCTAGCTGAAGGTTTTAATAGATGAAATCTTCATAATTTTGTGTCTGAGACAGTTAAACTGGTCTGGGTTAGACGGATCTGGTCTGGGTCTGGGTTAGACTGATCTGGTCTTGGTTAGACTGATCTGGTCTGGGTCTGGGTTAGACTGGTCTGGGTCTGGGTTAGACTGATTTGTTCTGGGTCTGGGTTAGACTGATCTGGTCTGTAGTGGTACTACTAGTATAGTAGTAGTAGTAGTAGTAGCAGTATAGCAGTAGTATCAGTGTAGTAGTAGTAGTAGTAATAATAGTAGTCCAGTAGTAGTAAAGTAGTAGCACAGTAGTGGTATAGTAGTAGTAATAGTAGCAGTATAGTGATAGTAGTATAGTAGTAGTAACATAAGTAGTATAGTAGTAGTATATTATTAATATTAGTTGTATAGTAGTAATATTAGTAGTATAGTAGTAGTAGTATGAGTAGTATGGTAGTAGTAATATTGGTTGTATAGTGATAGTGGTATAGTAGTATAGTAGTAGCAGTGCAGTAGCAGTAGTGTTAGTAGTATGCCGATGGTAGTATAGTAGTAGTAATATTAGTAGTATAGTTATAGTAGTATAGTAGTAGTAGTAGTAATAGTAGTATAGTAGTAGTAGTAGTAGTCTAGCAGTGGTAATATTAGTAGTATAGTAGTAGCAGTACAGTAGTAGTAATATTAGTCAAATTAGTACTAGTAGAAATAGTAATAGTCGTAGTGTAGTAGTAGTAGTAGTAGTAGAAATAGTATAGTCGTAGTGTAGTAGTAGTAGTCATAGTATAGTCGTAGTATAGTAGTAGTATTAGTAGAAATATTAATAGTCGTAGTGTAGTAGTAGTAGTAGAAATAGTAATAGTCGTAGTGTAGTAGTAGTAGTCATAATATAGTCGTAGTATAGTAGTAGTAGTAGAAATAGTAATAGTCATAGTATAGTAGTAGTAGTAGTAGTAGTAGAAATAGTAATAGTCATAGTATAGTCGTAGTATAGTAGTGGTAGAAGTAGAAATAGTAATAGTCATAGTGTAGTAGTAGTAGAAATAGTAATAGTCGTAGTATAGTAGTAGTATAGTAGTGGTAGAAATAGTAATAGCCGTAGTGTAGTAGTAGTAGTCAATAGTAATAGTCGTAGTATAGTAGTAGTATTAGTAGAAATAGTAATAGCCGTAGTGTAGTAGTAGTAGTCATAGTATAGTCGTAGTATAGTAGTAGTATTAGTAGAAATAGTAATAGCCGTAGTGTAGTAGTAGTAGTCATAGTATAGTCGTAGTATAGTAGTAGTATTAGTAGAAATAGTAATAGCCGTAGTGTAGTAGTAGTAGTCATCGTATAGTCGTAGTATAGTAGTAGTATTAGTAGAAATAGTAATAGCCGTAGTGTAGTAGTAGTAGTCATAATATAGTCGTAGTATAGTAGTAGTAGTAGAAATAGTAATAGTCGTAGTGTAGTAGTAGTAGTCATAATATAGTCGTAGTATAGTAGTAGTAGTAGAAATAGTATAGTCATAGTATAGTAGTAGTAGTAGAAATAGTAATAGTCATAGTGTAGTAGTAGTAGTCATAGTATAGTCATAGTATAGTAGTAGTAGTAGCAATAGTAATAGTCATAGTGTAGTAGTAGTAGTAGTAGTAGTCATAATATAGTCGTAGTATAGTAGTAGTAGTAGCAATAGTAATAGTCATAGTGTAGTAGTAGTAGTAGTAGTAGTCATAATATAGTCGTAGTATAGTAGTAGTAGTAGTCATAATATAGTCGTAGTATAGTAGTAGTAGTAGAAATAGTAATAGTCGTAGTGTAGTAGTAGTAGTCATAATATAGTCGTAGTATAGTAGTAGTAGTAGAAATAGTAATAGTCATAGTATAGTAGTAGTAGTAGTAGTAGTCATAATATAGTAGTAGTGTAGTAGTAGTAGTCATAATATAGTCGTAGTATAGTAGTAGTAGAAATAGTAATAGTCATAGTGTAGTAGTAGTAGTAGTAGTAGTAGTAGTCATAATATAGTCGTAGTATAGTAGTAGTAGAAATAGTAATAGTCATAGTGTAGTAGTAGTAGTAGTAGTAGTCATAATATAGTCGTAGTATAGTAGTAGTAGAAATAGTAATAGTCATAGTGTAGTAGTAGTAGTAGTAGTAGTAGTCAGTAATATAGTAGTCGTAGTATAGTAGTAGTAGAAATAGTAATAGTCATAGTGTAGTAGTAGTAGTAGTAGTAGTCATAATATAGTCGTAGTATAGTAGTAGTAGTAGAAATAGTAATAGTCATAGTGTAGTAGTAGTAGTAGTAGTAGTCATAATATAGTCGTAGTATAGTAGTAGTAGAAATAGTAATAGTCATAGTGTAGTAGTAGTAGTAGTAGTAGTAGTAGTCATAATATAGTCGTAGTATAGTAGTAGTAGAAATAGTAATAGTCATAGTGTAGTAGTAGTAGTAGTAGTAGTCATAATATAGTAGTAGTCATAGTATAGTAGTAGTAGTAGTCATAGTATAGTCATAGTGTAGTAGTAGTAGTCATCGTATAGTCGTAGTATAGTAGTAGTAGTAGAAATAGTAATAGTCATAGTGTAGTCATAGTGTAGTAGTAGTCATAGTGTAGTCATAGTGTAGTAGTAGTCATAGTGTAGTAGTAGTCATAGTGTAGTAGTAGTCATAGTATAGTAGTAGTAGTAGTAGTAGTCATAGTATAGTCGTAGTATAGTAGTGGTAGCAGTAGAAATAGTAATAGTCATAGTGTAGTAGTAGTAGTCATAATATAGTCGTAGTATAGTAGTAGTATTAGTATAAATAGTAATAGTCGTGTATAGTAGTGGTAGCAGTAGAAATAGTAATAGTCATAGTGTAGTAGTAGTAGTCATAATATAGTCAGACAGTATAGTAGTAGTATTAGTAGTCATAATATAGATCGTAGTATAGTAGTGGTAGCAGTAGAAATAGTAATAGTCATAGTGTAGTAGTAGTAGTAGTAATAGTCATAGTGTAGTAGTAGTAGTAGTAATAGTCATAGTGTAGTAGTAGAAATAGTGTAGTCATAGTGTAGTAGTAGTCATAGTGTAGTCATAGTGTAGTAGTAGTCATAGTGTAGTCATAGTGTAGTAGTAGTCATAGTGTAGTCATAGTGTAGTAGTAGTCATAGTGTAGTCATAGTGTAGTAGTAGTAGCAGTAGTAGTCATAGTTGTAGTATATAATTATAGTTGTAGTATAGTAGTAAAGGTAGTATAGTATTAGTAATATTAGTACCCATAGTAGTAGTAACAGTAAAGGGTATAGTAATAGTAATATTTGTAAAATTAGTAGTAGTAGTAATACTTACTAATACTTAGTAATACTTACAGTAGTATAGGTATAGTAGTGGTATCATGGTAGTAGTATAAGTAGTAGTCATAGTTTGTATTATAGTAGTATAGTAGTAGTATAGTTAGGGTATTCATAGGTGTATTATAGCAGTATACTAGTAGTATAGGAAAGGTTTACTAAAGTAGCCATAGTTGTAGTATAGTAGTATAGTGGCAGTATTGCAAGGCAAGCAGTAGTATAGCGGCAGAAGTCATACTTGTACTATAGTAGTATAGTAGTAATAGGTAGTATAGCTAAATGGTAGTAGTGTAAAGTAGTAGGCATAGCTGTATTATAGTAGTATAGTAGTAGTATCTTAGTAGTATAGTAGTAGTATAGTGGTAGTATAGTGACATATTTACACATGGTTTGTTGATCAGCCAGTAGGCTTGCTCCTGACACTCCAGAACGATACGGTCAGCCTTCCTTCTCTGCTTAGAGGCCCTGCACACACACAGAGAGAGACACACAGGGTTAAGAGAGGTGAGTGTGTGTTTGTGTGTCTGAGTGTGTGTGTGTAGTTAGTTACCTGAGCTGTTCTCTAGCCTGCATCACCACAAAGTCCCAGGTGTGGTTAATCTTCTTGTGCAGGATGCTGTAGTTCTCCTGAAGAGGAGAGGGGATGAGAAGGACAGGAGGACGGTTAGTGATCCTACTGATGGACAGACAGATAGTGGATATAGGAAAGATGTACTAAAGGTTTGGGAAATGTTTACTAAAGGTTTAGGAAAGGTTTACTAAAGGTTTACTAAAGGTTTACTAAATGATTACTAAAGGGTTAGGAAAGGTTTAGGAAAGGGTTAGGAAAGGTTTAGGAAAGGTTTACTAAAGGGTTAGGAAAGGTTTACTAAAATTGATTTAAAGGGTTAGGAAAGGTTTAGGAAAGGGTTAGGAAAGGTTTAGGAAAGGTTTACTAAAGGGTTAGGAAAAGGTTTAGGAAAGGTTTACTAAAGGTTTACTAAAGGGTTAGGAAAGGTTTACTAAAGGTTTACTAAAGGTTTAGGAAAGGGATTGCTAAAGGGTTAGGAAAGGTTTAGGAAATGGTTAGGAAAGGTTTAGGAAAGGTTTACTAAAGGTTTACTAAAGGTTTACTAAATGATTACTAAAGGGTTAGGAAAGGTTTACTTACTAAAGGTTTTAGGAAAGGTTTACTAAAGGGTTAGGAAAGGTTTACTAAAGGTTTACTAAAGGTTTAAAATGATTACTAAAGGGTTAGGAAAAAGGTTTACTAAAGGTTTAGAAATGATTACTAAAGGTTTAAAGATTACTAAAGGTTTACTAAATGATTACTAAAGGATTACTAAAGGTTTACTAAAGGTTTAGGAAAGGTTTACTAAAGGATTACTAAAGGATTACTAAATGATTAGGGAACGGTTTAGTAAAGGTTTAATAAGGTTTAGTAAAGGTTTAAAAGGTTTACTAAATGATTACAAAGGATTAGTAAATGTTTAGTAAAGGGTTAATACAGGTTTACTAAGGGTTTAGGAAACGTTTACTAAAGGTTTAGTAAAGGTTTACTAAATGATTACTAAAGGATTACTAAAGGTTTAGGAAAGGTTTACTAAAGGATTACTAAAGGATTACTAAAGGTTTAGGAAAGGTTTACTAAAGGTTTACTAAAGGTTTAGTAAAGGTTTAGGAAAGGTTTACTAAAGGTTTACTAAAGGATTACTAAAGGTTTACTAAAGGTTTACTAAAGGGTTAGGAAAGGTTTACTAAAGGTTTACTAAAGGTTTACTAAATGTTTACTAAAGGGTTACTAAAGGTTTATGAAAAGTTTACTAAAGGTTTACTAAAGGATTACTAAAGGTTTACTAAAGGGTTAGGAAAGGTTTACTAAAGGATTACTAAAGGGTTAGGAAAGGTTTACTAAAGGGTTACTAAAGGGTTACTAAAGGTTTACTAAAGGTTTACTAAAGGATTACTAAAGGGTTAGAAACGTTTAGGAAAGGACTTACTAAAGGGTTAGGAAAGGTACTAAAGGATTACTAAAGGATTACTAAAGGTTTTACTAAAGGGTTAGGAAAGGTTTACTAAAGGTT
>NW_026285736.1:0-3329 GCF_023373465.1 Oncorhynchus keta | reverse complement strand
AGCCACTTCCCGTGGCCTCCCTCCACCACTTCCCGTGGCCTCCCCTCCACCACTCCCTCGTGGCCTCCCCTCCACCACTTCCCGTGGCCTCCCCACCACTTCCACCATTCCCTGAGGCTTATCATCCACCTTCCACCACTCACCTGTTGTTGTTGGTGATGACACATATAGTCATCCCTGTAAATAATTAAATGTCTTGTTATTACAGATGAATTGTGGGAAGTATCTGAGCTTTGTTGTTCTGAATGTCTTTAGTGTTGACCTCCAAAAACTGCTGAAGTTAATGAGATGCCAACCAAATTAATGTGATGAGGGACAACGATTATGATTGTGCAAATGAGAGGCTTTAAGAGAGCCCACTTTTATTCCGGGAGGCAAAATAGACATGCTTTTAGGGATGCTGAAGGAAAGGAGCAGCTGATGAGGCAGTCCCTCAAGAGAATTTCTCCGTCTGCTAATGAGTGCAATATTTGAGGGACGACCTGACGGCAAAAATGCCTTTCTTGCAACTCTGAAGTTGAGTTACACATTTACACCAACAAAGACACGTTTGTTTATGGGAATATACAGTGCCTTGCAAAAGTATTCGGCCCTTTGAACTTTGCGACCTTGCCACATTTCTCAGGCTTCAAACAAAGATGTAAAACTGTATTTTTGTGAAGAATCAACAACAAGTGGGACACAATCATGAAGTGGAACAACATTTATTGATATTTCAAACTTTTTTAACAAATCAAAACTGAAAAATTGGGCGCAGCAAAAATTATTCAGCCCCTTTACTTTCAGTGCAGCAAACTCTCTCCAGAAGTTCAGTGAGGATCTCTGAATGATCCAATGTTGACCTAAATGACTAATGATGATAAATACAATCCACCTGTGTGTAATCAAGTCACCGTATAAATGCACCTGCACTGTGATAGTCTCAGAGGTCCGTTAAAAGCGCAGAGAGCATCATGAAGAACAAGGAACACACCAGGCAGGTCCGAGATACTGTTGTGAAGAAGTTTAAAGCCGGATTTGGATACAAAAGAGATTTCCCTCAAGCTTTAAACATCAAGGAGCACTGTGCAAGTTACAATATTAAATGGAAGGAGTATCAGACCACTGCAAATCTACCAGGACCTGGCCGTCTCTAAACTTTCAGCTCATACAAGGAGAAGACTGATCAGAGATGCAGCCAAGAGGCCCATGATCACTCTGGATGAACTGCAGAGATCTACAGCTGAGGTGGGGACACTCTGTCCATAGGACAACAATCAGTCGTATATTGCACAAATCTGGCCTTTATGGAAAAGTGGCAAGAAGAAAGCCATTTCTTAAAGATATCCATAAAAAAGTGTTGTTTAAAGTTTGCCACACCTGGGAGACACACCAAACATGTGGAAGAAGGTGCTCTGGTCAGAAAACCAAAATTGAACTTTTTGGCAACAATGCAAACGTTATGTTTGGCGTAAAAGCAACACAGCTCATCACTCCTGGAACACAACATCCCCACTGTCAAACATGGTGGTGGCAGCATCATGGTTTGGGCCTGCTTTTCTTCAGCAGGGACAGGGAAGATGGTTAAAATTGATGGAAGATGGATGGAGCCAAATACAGGACCATTCTGGAAGAAAACCTGATGGAGTCTGCAAAAGACCTGAGACTGGGATGGAGATTTGCCTCAAACAAGATAATGATCCAAAACATAAAGCAAAAATCTACAATGGAATGGTTCAAAAATAAACATATCCAGGTTAGAATGGCCAAGTCAAAGTCCAGACCTGAACTAATCAAGAATCTGTGGAAAGAACTGAAAACTGCTGTTCAAATGCTTTCCATCCAACCTCACTGAGCTCGAGCTGTTTTGCAAGGAGGAATGGGAAAGAATTTCAGTCTCTCGATGTGAAAAACTGATAGACATACCCCAAGCGACTTACAGCTGTAATCGCAGCAAAAGGTGGCGCTACAAAGTATTAACTTAAGGGGGCTAAATAATTTTGCACGCCCAATTTTTCCGTTTTTGATTTGTTAACCTGTTAGTCCTATAGGGGCAGTATTTCATTTTTGGATAAAAAGACGTGCCCGTTTTATAATAATAATAATAATAATAATAATATATGCCATTTAGCTGACGCTTTTATCCAAAGCGACTTACAGTCATGTGTGCATACATTCTACGTATGGGTGGTCCCGGGAATCGAACCCACTACCCTGGCGTTACAAGCGCCATGCTCTACCAACTGAGCCACAGAAGGACCACAAGCGCAATATTTTGTCACGAAAAGATGCTCGACTATGCTTGGAATTGATAGTTTTGGAAAGAAGACACTCCAGAACTGCAAAGATTTTTACTGTGAGTGCCTTAGAACAAATGCTTCAGGCAAAACCAAGATGTTTGACCGACCAGGAAATGAACAGGATTTCTGGGAGGGCCACGCTTTCCATGACGCTCTTTATATGGCTGTGAATGCGACAGGAATGAACGGACACTTTCTCTTGTTTCCCAAGGTGTCTGCAGCATTGTGACGATTTGTAGGCATATCATTGGAAGATTGACCATAAGAGACTACTTGTTAAGTGTCCCGCACGGTGTCTGCGTGGAAATTGGTGCGCAAAAGTCAGCTACCAGTATTTTTCCATCCGAACAGAGAAGAATGCAGGCTTCCAGGGACGGCATTTCAATGAAGAGATATATGACAAACACCTTGAGGATTGATTCAAACAACGTTTTCATGTTTCAGTCGATATTATGGAGTTAATCTCGGAAAAAGTTTGACGTGTAGGTGACTGAATTTTTTGGTTAGTTTTAGCCAAAAATGCATAGTAACAAAACGGAACGATGTGTCCCTACACAAGAATCTTTCAGGAAAAACTGGACATCTGCTATGTAACTGAGAGTCTCCTCATTGAAACATCTGAAGTTCTTCAAAGGTAAATTATTTTATTTGATCCCTTTGCTGGTTTTTGTGAATATGTTGCGTGCTAAATGCTAACGCTAAATGCTAAGCTAGCTATCACCACTCTTTGATACGCTCCAGTTTCAACTGTTCTGCCTTATTATTATTTGACCATGCTGGTCATTTATGAACATTTGAACATCTTGGTCATGTTCTGTTATCTCTACCCGGCACAGCCAGAAGAGGACTGGCCACCCCACATAGCCCGGTTCCTCTCTAGGTTTCTTCCTAGGTTTTGGCCTTTCTAGGGAGTTTTTCCTAGCCACCGTGCTTTTACACCTGCATTGTTTGCTGTTTGGGGTTTTAGGCTGGGTTTCTGTACAGCACTTTGAGATATCAGCTGATGTACGAAGGGCTATATAAATAAATTTGATTTGATTTTGATTTGAT
>NW_026285735.1:62500-83886 GCF_023373465.1 Oncorhynchus keta | reverse complement strand
AGCTGTTATAGAGAACACGTTACCATGTAGAGAGAACACGTTACCATGTAGAGAGAACACGTTACCATGTAGAGAGAACACGTTACCATGTTAGAAGAACACGTTACCATGTAGAAGAACACGTTACCATGTAGAAGAACACGTTACCATGTAGAGAGAACACGTTACCATACTGAGCTGTTATAGAGAGAACACGTTACCATGTAGAGAGACACGTTACCATGTAGAGAGAACACGTTACCATGTAGAGAGAACACGTTACCATGTAGAGAGAACACGTTACCATGTAGAGAGAACACGTTACCATACTGAGCTGTTATAGAGAGACACGTTACCATGTAGAGAGAACACGTTACCATGTAGAGAGAACACGTTACCATACTGAGCTGTTATAGAGAGAACACGTTACCATGTAGAGAACACGTTACCATGTAGAGAGAACACGTTACCATGTAGAGAGAACACGTTACCATGTAGAGAGAACACGTTACCATACTGAGCTGTTATAGAGAGAACACGTTACCATGTAGAGAGAACACGTTACCATGTAGAGAGAACACGTTACCATGTAGAGAGAACACGTTACCATGTAGAGAGAACACGTTACCATGTAGAAGAACACGTTACCATGTAGAGAACACGTTACCATACTGAGCTGATAGAGAGAACACGTTACCATGTAGAGAGAACACGTTGCCATGTAGAAGACACGTTACCATGTAGAAAGAACACGTTACCATGTAGAGAGAACACGTTACCATGTAGAGAACACGTTACCATGTAGAAGAACACGTTACCATGCAGAGAGAACACGTTACCATGTGAGCTGTTACCATGAGAGAACACGTTACCATGTAGAGAGAACACGTTACCATGTTAGAGAGAACACGTTACCATGTAGAGAGAACACGTTACCATGTAGAGAACACGTTACCATACTGAGCTGTTATAGAGAACACGTTACCATGTAGAGAGAACACGTTACCATGTAGAGAGAACACGTTACCATACTAGAGCTGTTATAGAGAGAACACGTTACCATGTAGAGAGAACACGTTACCATGTAGAGAGAACACGTTACCATACTGAGAAAGAACACGTTACCATGTAGAGAACACGTTACCATGTAGAGAGAACACGTTACCATGTAGAAAGAACATGTTACCATGTAGAGAGAACACGTTACCATGTAGAGAGAACACGTTACCATGTAGAGAGAACACGTTACCATGCAGAAAGAACATGTTACCATGTAGAGAGAACACGTTACCATGTAGAGACATGTTACCATGTAGAGAACACGTTACCATGTAGAGAGAACACGTTACCATGGATTACCATGTAGAGAAGAACACGTTACCCAACCATAGAGAGAACAGAGTAGCACGTTACCATGTAGAGAACACGTTACCATGTAGAGAGAACACGTTACCATGTAGAGAACACGTTACCATGTACTGAGAACACGTTACCATGTAGAGAGAACACGTTACCATGTAGAGAGAACACGTTACCATGTAGAGAGAACACGTTACCATACATGTAGAGAGAACATGTTACCATGTAGAGAGAACATCAAGCACGTTACCATGTAGAGAAATACGTTACCATGTAGAGAACACGTTACCATACTGAGCTGTTATAGAGAGAACACGTTACCATGTAGAGAGAACACGTTACCATGTAGAAAGAACACGTTACCATGTAGAGAGAACATGTTACCATGTAGAGAACACGTTACCATGTAGAGAACACGTTACCATGTAGAGAGAGAACACGTTACCATGTAGAGAGAACACGTTACCACATGTAGAGAACACGTTACCATGTAGAGAGAACACGTTACCATGTACAGAGGAGAGAACACGTTACCATGTAGAGAGAACACGTTACCATGTAGAGAACACGTTACCATACTGAGCTGTTACCATAGAGAACACGTTACCATGTAGAGACACGTTACCATGTGTAGACACGTTACCATGTAGAGAGAACACGTTACCATACTGAGCTGTTATAGAGAGAACACGTTACCATGTAGAGAGAACACGTTACCATGTAGAGAGAACACGTTACCATGTAGAGAGAACACGTTACCATGTAGAGAGAACACGTTACCATGTAGAGAACACGTTACCATGTGAGCTGTTATAGAGAGAACACGTTACCATGTAGAGAACACGTTACCATGTAGAGAGAACACGTTACCATGTGTAGAGAGAACACGTTACCATGTAGAGAGAACACGTTACCATGTAGAAGAACACGTTACCATGTAGAGAGAACACGTTACCATGTAGAGAGAACACGTTACCATACTGAGCTGTTTATAAGAGAACACGTTACCATGTAGAGAGAACACGTTACCATGTAGAGAGAACACGTTACCATACTGGCGTTACCACGTTACCATGTAGAGGAACACGTTACCATGTAGAGAGAACACGTTACCATGTAGAGAGAACATGTTACCATGTAGAGAGAACACGTTACCATGTGTTATAGAGAGAACACGTTACCATGTAGAGAGAACACGTTACCATGTAGAGAGAACACGTTACCATGTAGAGAGAGAACACGTTACCATGTAGAGAGAACACGTTACCATGTAGAGAAACACGTTACCATGTAGAGAGAACACGTTACCATGTAGAGAGAACACGTTACCATGTACCATGTAGAGAGAACACGTTACCATGTAGAGAGAACACGTTACCATGTAGAGAGAACACGTTACCATGTAGAGAGAACACGTTACCATACTGAGCTGTTATAGAGAACACGTTACCATGTAGAGAGAACACGTTACCATGTAGAGAGAACACGTTACCATACTGAGCTGTTACCATGTAGAGAGAACACGTTACACGTTACCATGTAGAGAGAACACGTTACCATGTAGAGAGAACACGTTACCATGTAGAGAGAACACGTTACCATGTAGAGAGAACACGTTACCATGTAGAGAGAACACGTTACCATGAGCTAGAGAGAACACGTTACCATGTAGAAAGAACACGTTACCATGTAGAGAGAACACGTTACCATGTAGAGAACACGTTACCATGTAGAAAGAACACGTTACCATGTAGAGAGAACACGTTACCATGTAGAGAGAACACGTTACCATGTAGAGAACACGTTACCATACAGAGCTGTTATAGAGAGAACACGTTACCATGTAGAGAGAACACGTTACCATGTAGAAAGAACACGTTACCATGTAGAGAGAACACGTTACCATACAGAGCACGTTACCATGTAGAAAGAACACGTTACCATGTAGAAGAACACGTTACCATGTAGAGAGAACACGTTACCATGTAGAGAACACGTTACCATGTAGAGAACACGTTACCATGTAGAGAACACGTTACCATGTAGAGAGAACACGTTACCATGTAGAGAGAACACGTTACCATGTAGAGAACACGTTACCATGTAGAGAGAACACGTTACCATGTAGAGAGAACACGTTACCATGTAGAGAGAACACGTTACCATGTAGAGAGAACACGTTACCATACTGAGCTGTTATAGAGAGAACACGTTACCATGTAGAGAGAACACGTTACCATGTAGAGAGAACACGTTACCATGTAGAGAAACACGTTACCATGTAGAGAGAACACGTTACCATGTAGAGAGAACACGTTACCATGTAGAGAAACACGTTACCATGTAGAGAACATGTTACCATGTAGAGAGAACACGTTACCATGTAGAGAGAACACGTTACCATGTAGAGAACACGTTACCATGTAGAGAGAACACGTTACCATGTAGAGAGAACACGTGTACCAGAACACGTTACCATGTAGAGAACACGTTACCATGTAGAGAGAACACGTTACCATACTGAGCTGTTATAGAGAACACGTTACCATGTAGAGAGAACACGTTACCATGTAGAGAGAACACGTTACCATGTAGAGAACACGTTACCATGTAGAGAGAACACGTTACCATGTAGAGAGAACACGTTACCATGTAGAGAGAACACGTTACCATGTAGAAGAACACGTTACCATGTAGAGAGAGAACACGTTACCATGTAGAGAGAACACGTTACCATGTAGAGAGAACACGTTACCATGTAGAAAGAACACGTTACCATGTAGAGAGAACACGTTACCATGTAGAGAGAACACGTGAGCTGTTATGTAGAGAGAACACGTTACCATGTAGAGAGAACACGTTACCATGTAGAGAGAACACGTTACCATGTGTTATAGAGAACACGTTACCATGTAGAGAACACGTTACCATGTAGAGAGAACACGTTACCATACTGAGCTGTTATAGAGAGAACACGTTACCATGTAGAGAACACGTTACCATGAGAGAACACGTTACCATGTAGAGAGAACACGTTACCATGTAGAGAGAACACGTTACCATGTAGAGAGAACACGTTACCATGAGAGCACGTTACCATGTAGAAGAACACGTTACCATGTAGAGAGAACACGTTACCATACTGAGCTGTTATAGAGAGAACACGTTACCATGTAGAGAGAACACGTTACCATGTAGAGAGAACACGTTACCATGTAGAGAGAACACGTTACCATGTAGAGAACACGTTACCATGTAGAGAGAACACGTTACCATGAGAGAGAACGTTACCATGTAGAGAGAACACGTTACCATACAGAGCTGTTAGAGAACACGTTACCATGTAGAGAGAACACGTTACCATGTAGAAAGAACACGTTACCATGTAGAGAGAACACGTTACCATGTAGAGAGAACACGTTACCATGTAGAGAGAACACGTTACCATGTAGAGAACACGTTACCATGTAGACCATGAGACACGTTACCATGTAGAGAGAACACGTTACCATGTAGAGAGCACGTTACCATGTAGAGAACACGTTACCATGTAGAGAGAACACGTTACCATACTGAGCTGTTATAGAGAGAACACGTTACCATGTAGAGAGAACACGTTACCATGTAGAGAGAACACGTTACCATGTAGAGAGAACACGTTACCATGTAGAGAGAACACGTTACCATGTAGAGAGAACACGTTACCATGTAGAGAGAACACGTTACCATGTAGAGAGAACACGTTACCATGTAGAGAGAACACGTTACCATGTAGAGAGAACACGTTACCATGTAGAGAGAACACGTTACCATGTAGAGAGAACACGTTACCATACTGAGCTGTTATAGAGAGAACACGTTACCATGTAGAGAGAACACGTTACCATGTAGAGAGAACACGTTACCATACTGAGCTGTTAGAGAAACACGTTACCATGTAGAGAGAACACGTTACCATGTAGAGAGAACACGTTACCATGTAGAGAGAACACGTTACCATGTAGAGAGAACACGTTACCATACTGAGCTGTTATAGAGAGAACACGAACACGTTACCATGTAGAGAGAACACGTTACCATGTAGAGAGAACACGTTACCATGTGAGCTGTTATAGAGAGAACACGTTACCATGTAGAGAGAACACGTTACCATGTAGAGAGAACACGTTACCATGTAGAGAGAACACGTTACCATGTAGAGAGAACACGTTACCATGTAGAGAGAACACGTTACCATGTAGAGAGAACACGTTACCATGTAGAAAGAACACGTTACCATGTAGAAGAACACGTTACCATGTAGAGAGACACGTTACCATGTAGAGAGAACACGTTACCATGTAGAGAGAACACGTTAGAGAGAACACGTTACCATGTAGAGAGAACACGTTACCATGTAGAGAGAACACGTTACCATGTAGAGAGAACACGTTACCATGTAGAGAGCTGTTATAGAGAGAACACGTTACCATGTAGAGAGAAACACGTTACCATGTAGAGAGAACACGTTACCATACTGAGCTGTTATAGAGAGAACACGTTACCATGTAGAGAGAACACGTTACCATGTAGAGAGAACACGTTACCATGTACTGAGAACACGTTACCATGTAGAGAGAACACGTTACCATGTAGAGCTAGAGAAACACGTTACCATGTAGAGAGAACACGTTACCATGTAGAGAGAACATGTTACCATGTAGAGAGAACACGTTACCATGTAGACACGTTACCATGTAGAGAGAACACGTTACCATACATGTAGAAGAACACGTTACCATGTAGAAAGAACACGTTACCATGTAGAGAGAACACGTTACCATGTAGAGAGAACACGTTACCATGTAGAAAGAACACGTTACCATGTAGAGAGAACACGTTACCATGTAGAGAGAACACGTTACCATGTAGAGAGAACACGTTACCATGTAGAGAGAACATGTTACCATGTAGAGAGAACACGTTACCATGTAGAGAGAACATGTTACCATGTAGAGAGAACACGTTACCATACAGAGCTGTTATAGAGAGAACACGTTACCATGTAGAGAGAACACGTTACCATGTAGAGAGAACACGTTACCATGTAGAGAGAACACGTTACCATGTAGAGAGAACACGTTACCATGTAGAGAGAACACGTTACCATGTAGAGAGAACACGTTAGAGAACACGTTACCATGTAGAGAGAACACGTTACCATGTAGAGAGAACACGTTACCATGTAGAGAGAACACGTTACCATGTTTACCATGTAGAGAGAACACGTTACCATACTGTAGAGAGAACACGTTACCATGTAGAGAGAACACGTTACCATGTAGAGAAACACGTTACCATGTAGAGAGAACATGTTACCATGTAGAGAGAACACGTTACCATGTAGAGAGAACACGTTACCATGTAGAGAGAACACGTTACCATGTAGAGAGAACACGTTACCATGTAGAGAGAACACGTTACCATGTAGAGAGAACACGTTACCATGTAGAGAGAACACGTTACCATGTAGAGAGAACACGTTACCATGTAGAGAGAACACGTTACCATACTGAGCTGTTATAGAGAGAACACGTTACCATGTAGAGAGAACACGTTACCATGTAGAGAGAACACGTTACCATACTGAGCTGTTATAGAGAGAACACGTTACCATGTAGAGAGAACACGTTACCATGTAGAGAGAACACGTTACCATGTAGAGAGAACATGTTACCATGTAGAGAGAACACGTTACCATGTAGAGAGAACACGTTACCATGTAGAGAGAACACGTTACCATGTAGAAAGAACACGTTACCATGTAGAGAGAACACGTTACCATGTAGAGAGAACACGTTACCATGTAGAAAGAACACGTTACCATGTAGAGAGAACACGTTACCATGTAGAGAGAACACGTTACCATGTAGAGAGAACACGTTACCATGTAGAGAGAACACGTTACCATGTAGAGAGAACACGTTACCATGTATAGAGAGAACACGTTACCATGTAGAGAGAACACGTTACCATGTAGAGAGAACACGTTACCATGTACTGAGCTGTTATAGAGAGAACACGTTACCATGTAGAGAACACGTTACCATGTACACATGTAGAGAGAACACGTTACCATACTGAGCTGTTATAGAGAGAACACGTTACCATGTAGAGAGAACACGTTACCATGTAGAGAGAACACGTTACCATGTAGAGAGACACGTTACCATGTAGAGAGAACACGTTACCATGTAGAGAGAACACGTTACCATGTAGAGAGAACACGTTACCATGTAGAGAGAACACGTTACCATGTAGAAGAGAACACGTTACCATGTAGAGAGAACACGTTACCATGTAGAGAGAACACGTTACCATGTAGAGAGAACACGTTACCATGTAGAGAGAACACGTTACCATGTAGAGAACACGTTACCATGTAGAGAGAACACGTTACCATGAGCTGTTATAGAGAGAACACGTTACCATGTAGAGAGAACACGTTACCATGTAGAGAGAAGAACACGTTACCATGTAGAGAGAACACGTTACCATGTAGAGAGAACACGTTACCATACAGAGCTGTTATAGAGAGAACACGTTACCATGTAGAGAGAACACGTTACCATGTAGAGAGAACACGTTACCATGTAGAGAAACACGTTACCATGTAGAGAGAACACGTTACCATGTAGAGAGAACACGTTACCATGTAGAGAGAACACGTTACCATGTAGAGAGAACACGTTACCATGTAGAGAACACGTTAGAGAGAACACGTTACCATGTAGAAGAACACGTTACCATGTAGAGAGAACACGTTACCATGTAGAGAGAACACGTTACCATGTAGAGAGAACACGTTACCATGTAGAGAGAACACGTTACCATGTAGAGAGAACACGTTACCATGTAGAGAGAACACGTTACCATGTAGAGAGAACACGTTACCATGTAGAGAGAACACGTTACCATGTAGAGAGAACACGTTACCATGTAGAGAGAACACGTTACCATGTAGAGAGAACACGTTACCATGTAGAGAGAACACGTTACCATGTAGAGAGAACACGTTACCATACTGTTATAGAGAGAACACGTTACCATGTAGAGAGAACACGTTACCATGTAGAGAGAACACGTTACCATGTAGAGAGAACACGTTACCATACTGAGCTGTTATAGAGAGAACACGTTACCATGTAGAGAGAACACGTTACCATGTAGAGAGAACACGTTACCATACTGAGCTGTTATAGAGAGAACACGTTACCATGTAGAGAGAACACGTTACCATGTAGAGAGAACACGTTACCATGTAGAGAGAACACGTTACCATGTAGAGAGAACACGTTACCATGTAGAGAGAACACGTTACCATGTAGAGAGAACACGTTACCATGTAGAGAGAACACGTTACCATGTAGAAGAACACGTTACCATGTAGAGAGAACACGTTACCATGTAGAGAGAACACGTTACCATGAGCTGTTAGAGAGAACACGTTACCATGTAGAGAGAACACGTTACCATGTAGAGAGAACACGTTACCATGTAGAGAGAACACGTTACCATGTAGAGAGAACACGTTACCATGTAGAGAGAACACGTTACCATGTAGAGAGAACACGTTACCATGTAGAGAGAACACGTTACCATAGAGAGAACACGTTACCATGTAGAGAGAACACGTTACCATGTAGAGAGAACACGTTACCATGTAGAGAGAACACGTTACCATGTTAGAGAGAACACGTTACCATGTAGAGAGAACACGTTACCATGTAGAGAACACGTTACCATGTGTTAGAGAGAACACGTTACCATGTAGAGAGAACACGTTACCATGTAGAGAGAACACGTTACCATGTAGAGAGAACACGTTACCATGTAGAGAGAACACGTTACCATGTAGAGAGAACACGTTACCATACTGAGCTGTTATAGAGAGAACACGTTACCATGTAGAGAGAACACGTTACCATGTAGAGAGAACACGTTACCATGTAGAGAGAACATGTTACCATGTAGAGAGAACACGTTACCATGTAGAGAGAACACGTTACCATGTAGAGAGAACACGTTACCATGTAGAGAGAACACGTTACCATGTAGAGAGAACACGTTACCATGTAGAGAGAACACGTTACCATGTAGAGAGAACACGTTACCATGTAGAGAGAACACGTTACCATGTAGAGAGAACACGTTACCATGTAGAGAGAACACGTTACCATGTAGAGAGAACATGTTACCATGTAGAGAGAACACGTTACCATACAGAGCTGTTATAGAGAGAACACGTTACCATGTAGAGAGAACACGTTACCATGTAGAGAGAACACGTTACCATGTAGAGAGAACACGTTACCATGTAGAGAGAACACGTTACCATGTAGAGAGAACACGTTACCATGTAGAGAGAACACGTTACCATGTAGAGAGAACACGTTACCATGTAGAGAGAACACGTTACCATGTAGAGAGAACACGTTACCATGTAGAGAGAACACGTTACCATGTAGAGAGAACACGTTACCATGTAGAGAGAACACGTTACCATGTAGAGAGAACACGTTACCATACTGAGCTGTTATAGAGAGAACACGTTACCATGTAGAGAGAACACGTTACCATACAGAGAACACGTTAGGAGAGAACACGTTACCATGTAGAGAGAACACGTTACCATGTAGAGAGAACACGTTACCATGTAGAGAGAACACGTTACCATGTAGAGAGAACACGTTACCATGTAGAGAGAACACGTTACCATGAGAACACGTTACCATGAGAAGAACACGTTACCATGTAGAGAGAACACGTTACCATGTAGAGAGAACACGTTACCATGTAGAGAGAACACGTTACCATGTAGAGAGAACACGTTACCATGTTATAGAGAGAACATGTTACCATGTAGAGAGAACACGTTACCATACAGAGCTGTTATAGAGAGAACACGTTACCATGTAGAGAGAACATGTTACCATGTAGAGAGAACACGTTACCATGTAGAGAGAACACGTTACCATGTAGAGAGAACACGTTACCATGTAGAGAGAACACGTTACCATACAGAGCTGTTATAGAGAGAACACGTTACCATGTAGAGAGAACACGTTACCATACAGAGCTGTTACCATGTAGAGAGAACACGTTACCATGTAGAGAGAACACGTTACCATGTAGAGCACGTTACCATACAGAGCTGTTATAGAGAGAACACGTTACCATGTAGAGAGAACACGTTACCATGAAGAGAGAACACGTTACCATGTAGAGAGAACACGTTACCATACAGAGCTGTTATAGAGAGAACATGTTACCATGTAGAGAGAACACGTTACCATGTAGAGAGAACACGTTACCATGTAGAGAGAACATGTTACCATACAGAGCTGTTATAGAGAGAACACGTTACCATGTAGAGAGAACACGTTACCATGTAGAGAGAACATGTTACCATACAGAGCTGTTATGGAGAGAACACGTTACCATGTAGAGAGAACACGTTACCATGTAGAGAGAACACGTTACCATGTAGAGAGAACACGTTAACATACAGAGCTGTTATAGAGAGAACACGTTACCATACTGAGCTGTTATAGAGAGAACACGTTACCATGTAGAGAGAACATGTTACCATGCTGTTATGTAGAGAGAACACGAACACGTTACCATGTAGAGAGAACACGTTACCATGTAGAGAGAACACGTTACCATGTAGAGAGAACACCATACAGAGCTGTTACCATGTAGAGAGAACACGTTACCATGTAGAGAGAACACGTTACCATGTAGAGAGAACATGTTACCATGTAGAGAGAACATGTTACCATACAGAGAACTGTTATAGAGAGAACACGTTACCATGTAGAGAGAACACGTTACCATGTAGAGAAACATGTTACCATACAGAGAACATGTTACCATGTAGAGAGAACACGTTACCATGTAGAGAGAACATGTTACCATACAGAGTTGTTATAGAGAGAACACGTTACCATGTTAGAGAGAACATGTTACCATGTAGAGAGAACATGTTACCATGTAGAGAGAACACGTTACCATGTAGAGAGAACATGTTACCATGTAGAGAGAACATGTTACCATACAGAGCTGTTATAGAGAGAACACGTTACCATGTAGAGAGAACACGTTACCATGTAGAGAGAACATGTTACCATACAGAGAGAACATGTTACCATGTAGAGAGAACACGTTACCATGTAGAGAGAACATGTTACCATACAGAGAGAACATGTTACCATACAGAGAGAACACGTTACAATGTAGAGAGAACACGTTACCATACAGAGAGAACATGTTACCATGTAGAGAGAACATGTTACCATACAGAGCTGTTATAGAGAGAACACGTTACCATGTAGAGAGAACACGTTACCATGTAGAGAGAACATGTTACCATACAGAGCTGTTGTAGAGAGAACACGTTACCATGTAGAGAGAACACGTTACCATGTAGAGAGAACACGTTACCATGTAGAGAGAACATGTTACCATACAGAGCTGTTATAGAGAGAACACGTTACCATGTAGAGAGAACATGTTACCATGTAGAGAGAACATGTTACCATGTAGAGAGAACATGTTACCATGTAGAGAGAACACGTTACCATGTAGAGAGAACATGTTACCATGTAGAGAGAACATGTTACCATGTAGAGAGAACATGTTACCATGTAGAGAGAACATTTTACCATACCGAGCTGTTATGGAGAAAACACCAACATTAGACAGGAAACATAGACAGGAGTCAGGAGACAGGAGACATGAGACATGAGACATGAGACAGGAGACAGGAGTCATGAGACAGGAGACATGAGACAGGAGACAGGAGACAGGAGTCATGAGACATGAGACATGAGACAGGAGACATGAGACATGAGACAGGAGACAGGAGACAGGAGACAGGAGACAGGAGACAGGAGACAGGAGTCATTAGACAGGAGACAGGAGACATGAGACAGGAGACAGGAGACAGGAGACAGGAGACAGGAGACAGGAGACAGGAGTCATGAGACATGAGACATGAGACAGGAGACATGAGACAGGAGTCATTAGACAGGAGTCATTAGACAGGAGACAGGAGTCAGGAGACAGGAGTCATTAGACAGGAGTCATTAGACAGGAGACAGGAGTCAGGAGTCATTAGACAGGAGTCATTAGACAGGAGACAGGAGACAGGAGACAGGAGTCATTAGACAGGAGACAGGAGTCAGGAGACAGGAGACAGGAGTCATTAGACAGGAGTCAGGAGACATGAGACAGGAGACATGAGACATGAGACATGAGACATGAGACAGGAGACATGAGACATGAGACAGGAGACAGGAGTCAGTAGACAGGAGTCATTAGACAGGAGTCAGGAGACAGGAGACAGGAGACAGGAGTCATTAGACAGGAGTCAGGAGACAGGAGTCATTAGACAGGAGTCAGAAGACAGGAGACAGGAGACAGGAGTCATTAGACAGGAGTCAGTAGACAGGAGTCATTAGACAGGAGACAGGAGACAGGAGACAGGAGACAGGAGTCATTAGACAGGAGTCATTAGACAGGAGTCAGAAGACAGGAGACAGGAGACAGGAGTCATTAGACAGGAGTCATTAGACAGGAGTCAGAAGACAGGAGACAGGAGACAGGAGTCATTAGACAGGAGTCAGTAGACAGGAGTCATTAGACAGGAGTCATTAGACAGGAGACAGGAGACAGGAGACAGGAGTCAGGAGACAGGAGACAGGAGACAGGAGACAGGAGACAGGAGACAGGAGACAGTAGACAGGAGACAGGAGACAGGAGACAGGAGACAGGAGTCAGTAGACAGGAGACAGGAGACAGGAGTCAGGAGACAGGAGACAGGAGTCAGGAGACAGGAGACAGGAGACAGGAGACAGTAGACAGGAGACAGGAGACAGGAGACAGGAGACAGGAGACAGGAGACAGGAGTCAGGAGACAGGAGACAGGAGTCAGTAGACAGGAGACAGGAGTCATTAGACAGGAGACAGGAGACAGGAGACAGGAGTCAGTAGACAGGAGTCATTAGACAGGAGACAGGAGACAGGAGACAGGAGACAGGAGACAGGAGACAGGAGTCAGTAGACAGGAGTCAGTAGACAGGAGACAGGAGTCAGTAGACAGGAGACAGGAGTCATTAGACAGGAGACAGGAGACAGGAGACAGTAGACAGGAGACAGGAGACAGGAGACAGGAGACAGGAGTCAGTAGACAGGAGACAGGAGACAGGAGTCAGGAGACAGGAGACAGGAGTCAGTAGACAGGAGACAGGAGTCATTAGACAGGAGACAGGAGACAGGAGTCAGTAGACAGGAGTCATTAGACAGGAGACAGGAGACAGGAGACAGGAGTCAGTAGACAGGAGTCAGTAGACAGGAGTCAGGAGTCAGGAGTCAGGAGTCATTAGACAGGAGACAGGAGACAGGAGACAGCAGACAGGAGTCAGTAGACTTTAGACAGGAGTCAGTAGACTTTAGACAGGAGTCAGTAGACAGGAGTCAGTAGACAGGAGTCAGGAGTCAGTAGACAGGAGACAGGAGTCAGTAGACAGGAGTCAGTAGACAGGAGTCATTAGACAGGAGACAGGAGACAGGAGACAGCAGACAGGAGTCAGTAGACAGGAGTCAGTAGACAGGAGTCAGGAGTCAGGAGTCATTAGTCAGGAGACAGGAGTCAGTAGACAGGAGACAGGAGTCAGTAGACAGCAGACAGGAGTCAGTAGACAGGAGACAGGAGTCAGTAGACAGGAGACAGGAGTCAGTAGTCAGGAGTCAGTAGACAGGAGTCAGTAGACAGGAGACAGGAGACAGGAGACAGTAGACAGGAGTCAGTAGACAGGAGTCAGGAGTCAGGAGTCAGGAGTCAGTAGACAGGAGTCAGTAGACAGGAGACAGCAGACAGGAGTCAGTAGACAGGAGACAGGAGTCAGTAGACAGGAGACAGGAGACAGTAGACAGGAGTCAGTAGACAGGAGTCAGGAGTCAGTAGACAGGATTCAGGAGTCAGTAGACAGGAGTCAGTAGACAGGAGTCAGTAGACAGGAGTCAGTAGACAGGAGTCAGTAGACAGGAGACAGGAGTCAGTAGACAGGAGTCAGTAGACAGGAGTCAGGAGACAGGAGACAGGAGTCATTAGACAGGAGTCAGTAGACAGGAGACAGGAGACAGGAGTCAGGAGACAGGAGACAGGAGTCAGGAGACAGGAGACAGGAGTCAGTAGACAGGAGACAGGAGACAGGAGTCAGGAGACAGGAGACAGGAGTCAGTAGACAGGAGACAGGAGACATGAGACATGAGACAGGAGACAGGAGACAGGAGACAGGAGACATGAGACAGGAGACAGGAGTCAGTAGACAGGAGACAGTAGACAGGAGTCAGTAGACAGGAGTCAGTAGACAGGAGTCAGGAGTCAGTAGACAGGAGTCAGGAGTCAGTAGACAGGAGTCATTAGACAGGAGACATGAGACAGGAGACATGAGACAGGAGACATGAGACAGGAGACAGGAGTCAGTAGACAGGAGACAGTAGACAGGAGTCAGTAGACAGGAGACAGGAGTCAGTGGACATGAGACATGAGACAGTAGACAGGAGACAGGAGTCAGGAGACAGGAGACAGGAGACAGGAGACATGAGACATGAGACAGTAGACAGGAGACAGGAGACAGGAGACAGGAGTCAGGAGACAGGAGTCAGGAGACAGGAGACAGGAGACATGAGACATGAGACAGGAGACAGGAGACAGGAGACAGGAGACATGAGACATGAGTCAGGAGACAGGAGACAGGAGTCAGTAGACAGGAGACAGGAGACATGAGACAGGAGACAGGAGACAGGAGACATGAGACATGAGACAGGAGACAGGAGACAGGAGACAGGAGACAGGAGACAGGAGACATGAGACAGGAGACAGGAGTCAGTAGACAGGAGACAGGAGACAGGAGTCAGGAGTCAGTGGACATGAGTCAATAGACATGAGACAGGAGTCAGTAGACAGGAGACAGTAGACAGGAGACAGGAGACAGGAGTCAGTAGACAGGAGTCATTAGACAGGAGACAGTAGACAGGAGACAGGAGACAGGAGTCAGGAGACAGGAGACAGGAGACAGGAGACATGAGACATGAGACATGAGACAGGAGACAGGAGACAGGAGACAGGAGGTAGGAGACAGGAGACAGGAGACAGGAGACAGGAGACAGGAGTCAGTAGACAGGAGACAGGAGACATGAGACAGGAGACAGGAGACAGGAGACATGAGACATGAGACAGGAGACAGGAGACAGGAGACAGGAGACATGAGACAGGAGACAGGAGTCAGTAGACAGGAGTCAGTAGACAGGAGACAGTAGACAGGAGACAGGAGACAGTAGACAGGAGACAGGAGACAGGAGACAGGAGACATGAGACAGGAGACAGGAGACATGAGACAGGAGTCAGTAGACAGGAGACAGTAGACAGGAGACAGGAGACAGTAGACAGGAGACAGGAGACAGGAGACAGGAGACAGGAGACAGTAGACAGGAGACAGGAGTCAGTAGACAGGAGACAGGAGACATGAGACAGGAGACAGGAGACAGGAGACAGGAGACATGAGACATGAGACAGGAGACAGGAGACAGGAGACATGAGACAGGAGACAGGAGTCAGTAGACAGGAGACAGTAGACAGGAGTCAGGAGACAGGAGACAGTAGACAGGAGTCAGTAGACAGGAGACAGTAGACAGGAGTCAGTAGACAGGAGACAGGAGTCAGTAGACAGGAGACAGGAGTCAGGAGTCAGTAGACAGGAGACAGGAGACAGGAGACAGGAGACAGGAGTCAGTAGACAGGAGTCAGTAGACAGGAGACAGGAGACAGGAGACAGGAGACAGGAGTCAGTAGACAGGAGACAGTAGACAGGAGTCAGTAGACAGGAGTCAGTAGACAGGAGACAGTAGACAGGAGACAGGAGACAGGAGACAGGAGTCAGTAGACAGGAGTCAGTAGACAGGAGACAGGAGTCAGGAGACAGGAGTCAGGAGTCAGTAGACAGGAGTCAGTAGACAGGAGACAGGAGTCAGTAGACAGGAGTCAGTAGACAGGAGTCAGGAGTCAGTAGACAGGAGTCAGTAGACAGGAGTCAGGAGTCAGTAGACAGGAGTCAGTAGACAGGAGACAGGAGTCAGTAGACAGGAGTCAGTAGACAGGAGACAGGAGACAGGAGACAGGAGACAGGAGACAGGAGACAGGAGTCAGGAGTCAGTAGACAGGAGTCAGTAGACAGGAGACAGGAGTCAGGAGACAGGAGTCAGGAGACAGGAGACAGGAGTCAGTAGACAGGAGTCAGTAGACAGGAGACAGTAGACAGGAGACAGGAGACAGTAGACAGGAGACAGGAGTCAGTGGACATGAGTCAGGAGTCAGTAGACAGGAGACAGTAGACAGGAGACAGGAGACAGGAGTCAGTAGACAGGAGACAGTAGACAGGAGTCAGTAGACAGGAGACAGTAGACAGGAGACAGGAGACAGTAGACAGGAGACAGGAGACAGGAGACAGGAGTCAGTGGACATGAGTCAATAGACAGGAGACAGGAGTCAGGAGTCAGTGGACATGAGTCAATAGACAGGAGACAGGAGACAGGAGTCAGGAGACATGAGTCAGTAGACAGGAGACATGAGACAGGAGACATGAGACAGGAGACAGGAGACATGAGTCAGTAGACAGGAGACAGGAGTCAGTAGACAGGAGACAGGAGACAGCAGACAGGAGACAGGAGACAGGAGACAGGAGACAGGAGTCAGGAGACAGTAGACAGGAGTCAGGAGACAGGAGACAGGAGACAGGAGACAGGAGACAGAAGACAGGAGTCAGTAGACAGGAGACAGGAGACATGAGTCAGTAGACAGAAGACAGGAGTCAGTAGACAGGAGACAGGAGACATGAGTCAGTAGACAGAAGACAGGAGTCAGTAGACAGGAGACAGGAGACATGAGTCAGTAGACAGGAGACAGGAGTCAGTAGACAGGAGACAGGAGACAGGAGTCAGTAGACAGGAGACAGGAGACAGGAGACAGGAGACAGGAGACAGGAGACAGGAGACAGGAGACAGGAGTCAGTAGACAGGAGACAGGAGACAGCAGACAGGAGTCAGTTATTTTCACCAGAACCATGTTGGCCAGTCTTTCCCAACTCCTCCAGTACCCCAACATCACACACTGTTGTTGTTGCCCCGGACAACCACACTTGATTAGTTTACTAATTGAATCAGGTGAGCTTGTCCACATTAAAAAGGTGTCCTGCTGGGGTTACCGGAGGAGATACTGCTATAGGGAACAGGGTGCCATATGGGATGCACTACACTGTCTGCAGCCATCCTATAGGGAACAGGGTGCCATATGGGATGCACTACACTGTCTGCAGCCATCCTATAGGGAACAGGGTGCCATATGGGATGCACTACACTGTCTGCAGCCATCCTATAGGGAACAGGGTGCCATATGGGATGCACTACACTGTCTGCAGCCATCCTATAGGGAACAGGGTGCCATATGGGATGCACTACACTGTCTGCAGCCATCCTATAGGGAACAGGGTGCCATATGGGATGCACTACACTGTCTGCAGCCATCCTATAGGGAACAGGGTGCCATATGGGATGCACTACACTGTCTGCAGCCATCCTATAGGGAACAGGGTGCCATATGGGATGCACTACACTGTCTGCAGCCATCCTATAGGGAACAGGGTGCCACATGGGATGCACTACACTGTCTGCAGCCATCCTATAGGGAACAGGGTGCCATATGGGATGCACTACACTGTCTGCAGCCATCCTATAGGGAACAGGGTGCCATATGGGATGCACTACACTGTCTGCAGCCATCCTATAGGGAACAGGGTGCCATATGGGATGCACTACACTGTCTGCAGCCATCCTCCTCTCCACCGACCATGTTGGATCTGAGCACACAGTTAGCTAACCTACTATTCTCTCAGTCTCTCACACGCCGGCTTCTGATTGGTTACCTCACGGTCTTGGTTGGAATGTTGATGTCCTTGAGCATATTGTCTTCGACCTACGGGAGACCTTAACTTTCTCTCAGGTAGTTATGGTGTTATAATTTGTGTTTCCTTGTTTATTCTGATATTAAAAATGTATCATGTAAATATGTGTTTTTGTTCTGACAGTCTCTCACTGTTTGTAAGACTAGTAGGTGTATGGAAAAGACACATGGTCGTCTGAGAGATAAAGAGAACAGCAGACTGAAATGTACACGCTGTAGCCTCAATTGGAAATTACCTTAACATTTCCATCACACAAACTTCAGTGATCTAGATTGAATAGAGCCCTAAAACATCAGTGAGATTGAATTTCGGTGTTCCTCAAGGTTCCGTTTTAGGACCACTATTGTTTTCACTATATATTTTACCTCTTGGGGATGTCATTCGAAAATGTAATGTTAACCTTCACTGCTATGCGGATGACACACAGCTGTACATTTCAATGAAACATGGTGAAGCCCCAAAATTTCCCTTGCTAGAAGCCTATGTTTCAGACATAAGAAAGTGGATGGCTGCAAACGTTCTACTTTTAAACTCAGACAAAACAGAGATGCTTGTTCTACGTCCCAAGAAACATGTAGGAGTATGTAGTAGTAGTAGTAGTAGTAGTAGTAGTAGTAGTAGTAGTAATAATAGTAGTGGTAGTAATAATAGCAGTAGTAGTAGTAGTAATAATAGTAGTTGTATTAGTAGTATGTAGTAGTAGTAGTATGTAGCAGTAGTAGTAATAATAGTAGTTGTAGTAGTAATAATAGTAGTAGTAGTAGTGTGTAGTAGTAGTAGTAGTAATAATAGCAGTAGTAGTAGTAGTAATAATAGCAGTTGTATTAGTAGTAGTAGTATGTAGTAGTAGTAGTAGTAGTAGTAGTAGTAGTAGTATGTAGTAGTAGTACTAGTAATAATAGTAGTAGTAGTAATAATAGCAGTAGTAGTAGTAGTAATAATAGGAGTTGTATTAGTAGTAGTAGTAGTAGTAGTAGTATGTAGTAGTAGTAGTAATAATAGTAGTTGTAGTAGTAATAATAGTAGTAGTAGTAGTAATAATAGTAGTTGTATTAGTAGTAGTAGTAGTAGTAGTAGTAATAATAGTAGTAGTAGTAGTAGTAATAATAGTAGTTGTAGTAGTAATAATAGTAGTAGTAGTAGTATGTAGTAGTAGTAGTAGTAATAATTGTAGTTGTAGTAGTAGTATGTAGTAGTAGTAGTAATAATAGTAGTTGTAGTAGTAATAATAGTAGTTGTAGTAGTAGTAGTAGTAGTAATAATAGTAGTAGTAGTATCAATAGTAGTAGTAATAGTAGTAGTAGTAATAATAGTACTTGTAGTATGTAGTAGTAGTAGTTGTAGTAGTAATAATAGTAGTAATAGTAGTAGTAGTAATAATAGTACTTGTAGTATGTAGTAGCAGTAGTTGTAGTAGTAATAATAGTAGTAGTAGTAGTTGTAGTAATAATAGTAGTAGTAGTGGTATCAATAGTAGTAGTAGTAGTAATAATAGCAGTATCAATAGTCGTAGTAGTAGTAATAGTAGTATGTAGTAGTAGTAATAATAGTAGTATTAGTAATAGTAGTAGTATGTAGTAGTAGTAGTATCAATAGTAGTAATAATAGTAGTTGTAGTATGTAGTAGTAGTAATAATAGTAGTTGTAGTAGTAGTAGTAATAATAGTAGTAGTGGTAGTAGTAGTAGTATATAGTAGTAGTAGTAATAGTAGTAGTATGTAGTAGCAGTTACATTTACATTTACATTTAAGTCATTTAGCAGACGCTCTTATCCAGAGCGACTTACAAATTGGTGCATTCACCTTATGACATCCAGTAGAACAGTCACTTTACAATAGTGCATCTAAATCTTAAAGGGGGGGGGGGGTGAGAAGGATTACTTATCCTATCCTAGGTATTCCTTAAAGAGGTGGGGTTTCAGGTGTCTCTGGAAGGTGGTGATTGACTCCGCTGTCCTGGCGTCGTGAGGGAGTTTGTTCCACCATTGGGGGGCCAGAGCAGTGAACAGTTTTGACTGGGCTGAGCGGGAACTGTACTTCCTCAGTGGTAGGGAGGCGAGCAGGCCAGAGGTGGATGAACGCAGTGCCCTTGTTTGGGTGTAGGGCCTGATCAGGGCCTGGAGGTACTGAGGTGCCGTTCCCCTCACACCGTAGGCAAGCACCATGGTCTTGTAGCGGATGCGAGCTTCAACTGGAAGCCAGTGGAGAGAGCGGAGGAGCGGGGTGACGTGAGAGAACTTGGGAAGGTTGAACACCAGACGGGCTGCGGCGTTCTGGATGAGTTGTAGGGGTTTAATGGCACAGGCAGGGAGCCCAGCCAACAGCGAGTTGCAGTAATCCAGACGGGAGATGACAAGTGCCTGGATTAGGACCTGCGCCGCTTCCTGTGTGAGGCAGGGTCGTACTCTGCGGATGTTGTAGAGCATGAACCTACAGGAACGGGCCACCGCCTTGATGTTAGTTGAGAACGACAGGGTGTTGTCCAGGATCACGCCAAGGTGATGGCGAGATCATGGAACGGGCAGTCCTTCCCCGGGAGGAAGAGCAGCTCCGTCTTGCCGAGGTTCAGCTTGAGGTGGTGATCCGTCATCCACACTGATATGTCTGCCAGACATGCAGAGATGCGATTCGCCACCTGGTCATCAGAAGGGGAAAAGGAGAAGATTAATTGTGTGTCGTCTGCATAGCAATGATAGGAGAGACCATGTGAGGTTATGACAGAGCCAAGTGACTTGGTGTATAGCGAGAATAGGAGAGGGCCTAGAACAGAGCCCTGGGGGACACCAGTGGTGAGAGAGCGTGGTGAGGAGACAGATTCTCGCCACGCCACCTGGTAGGAGCGACCTGTCAGGTAGGGACGCAATCCAGCGTGGGCCGCGCCGGAGATGCCCAACTCGGAGAGGGTGGAGAGGAGGATCTGATGGTTCACAGTATCGAAGGCAGCCGATAGGTCTAGAAGGATGAGAGCAGAGGAGAGAGAGTTAGC
>NW_026285735.1:0-57500 GCF_023373465.1 Oncorhynchus keta | reverse complement strand
ACACACACCGCCACACACACCGCAACACACACGCGCCACACACCCTGCCACACACCGCCACACACACCGACACACACACACGCCACACACACCGCCACACACACCGCCACACACACCGCCATACACACCGCCACACACACCGCAACACACACCGCAACACACACCGCCACACACACCGCCACACACACCGCCACACACACCGCAACACACACCGCCACACACACCGCCATACACACCGCCACACACACCGCAAAACACACCGCAACACACACCGCCACACACACCGCCACACACATACACACCGCCACACACACCGCCACACACACCGCCATACACACCGCCACACACACCGCAACACACACGCCATACACACCGCAACACACACACTGCAACACACACCGCAACACACACACCGCAACACACACCGCCATACACACCGCCATACACACAGCCATACACACACGCAACACACACGCAACACACACCGCCATACACACCGCAACACACACTGCAACACACACACGCAACACACACCGCCATACACACCGCAACACACACCGCAACACACACCGCAACACACACACCGCCATACACACCGCCATACACACCGCAACACACACCGCAACACACACACCCCGCGACACACACCGCCACACACACCGCAACACACACCCCCACACACACCGCCATACACACCGCCACACACACCGCCACACACACAGCCACACACACAGCCACACACACCACCACACACACCGCCACACACACACCGCAACACACACCGCGACACACACCGCAACACACACCGCAACACACACCGCAACACACACACTGCCACACACACCGCCATACACACCGCAACACACACACCGCAACACACACCGCAACACACACCGCAACACACACACCGCCATACACACCGCCACACACACCGCAACACACACACACCGCAACACACACGCAACACACACCGCAACACACACACCGCCATACACACCGCCACACACACTGCAACACACACACACACACACACACAACACACACACCGCAACACACACACCGCAACACACACCGCAACACACACACGCCACACACACACGCAACACACACCGCCACACACACCGCAACACACACCACAACACACACCGCAACACACACCGCAACACACACCGCAACACACACACCGCCACACACACCGCAACACACACCGCGACACACACCGCCACACACACCGCAACACACACCGCAACACACACCGCAACACACACACCGCCACACACACCGCAACACACACCGCGATACACACCGCCACACACACACCGCAACACACACCGCGGACACACACCGCGACACACACACCGCCACACACACCGCCACACACACACAACACACACACACACACACCGCCACACACACACGCAACACACACACACCACACACACCGCAACACACATCGCCACACACACCGCAACACACACCACCATACACACCGCCATACACACCGCAACACACACCGCAACACACACGCCATACACACCGCCATACACACCGCCATACACACACGCAACACACACACCGCAACACACACACCGCCACACACACACGCCACACACGCACACACACACACCGCAACACACACCGCAACACACACCGCAACACACACCGCCACACACACCGCCACACACACCGCCACACACACCGCCACACACACCGCAACACACACCGCGACACACACCGCGACACACACCGCGACACACACCGCAACACACACCGCAACACACACCGCCACACACACCCTGCCACACACACCCCCACACACACCCCAACACACACCGCAACACACACCGCAACACACACACCGCAACACACACACAACACACACACCACACACACACCGCCACACACACCGCAACACACACACCGCAACACACACCCACACACACCCGCCACACACACCGCCACACACACCGCCACACACACCGCAACACACACCGCCACACACACCGCGACACACACACACCACACACACGCAACACACCCGCCACACACACCACCACACACACACACAACACACACACCGCAACACACACCGCAACACACACCACAACACACCGCCATACACACCGCAACACACACCGCAACACACACCGCCATACACACCGCTACACACACACCGCAACACACACCGCAACACACACACCGCAACACACACCGCCACACACACACCGCAACACACACCGCAACACACACCGCAACACACACCGCCATACACACACAACACACACCGCTACACACACACCGCAACACACACCGCCATACACACAGCGACACACACCGCCATACACACCGCCACACACACCGCCACACACCGCCACACACACCGCCACACACACCGCCACACACACCGCCACACACACCGCCATACACACCGCAACACACACCGCAACACACACACCGCAACACACACACCGCCATACACACCGCAACACACACCGCAACACACACACCGCAACACACACCGCAACACACACACCCCAACACACACACCGCAACACACACACCGCCACACACACCGCCACACACACCGCCACACACACCGCCATACACACAGCCACACACACCGCCACACACACACCGACACACACACCGCAACACACACCGCAACACACACACCGCCACACACACCGCCACACACACCGCCACACACACCGCCACACACACAGCCACACACACCGCCACACACACCGCAACACACACCGCAACACACACCGCCACACACACACCGACACACACACCGCCACACACACCGACACACACACCGCAACACACACCGCAACACACACACCGACACACACACCGCCACACACACCGACACACACACCGCAACACACACCGCAACACACACACCGCAACACACACCGACACACACCGCAACACACACACCGCCACACACACCGCAACACACACCGCAACACACACCCCGCCACACACACCGCAACACACACCGCAACACACACCGCCACACACACACGCAACACACACCGCCACACACACCGCAACACACACCGCAACACACACCGCCATACACACCGCCATACACACCGCAACACACACACCGCCACACACACCGCCACACACACCGCCACACACACCGCCATACACACAGCCACACACGCCGCCACACACACACCGACACACACACACTGCCACACACACACAACACACACCGCAACACACACCGCAACACACACCGCAACACACCACCGACACACACACCGCAACACACACCCGCAACACACACCGCAACACACACACACACACACACACACACACACACACACACACACCGCAACACACACCGCAACACACACACGACACACACACACGCCACACACACCGCAACACACACACAACACACACACCATACACACCGCCACACACACACCACACACACCGCCACACACACACACACACACACACCACACACACCGCCACACACCGCACACACACCGCCACACACACCGCAACACACACCGCAACACACACCGCACACACACGCAACACACACACCGCAACACACACCGCCACACACACCGCCACACACACGCCACACACACCGCAACACACACACACTGCACACACACGCAACACACACACAACACACACCGCCATACACACCGCAACACACACACACACACACACACACTATACACACACACACACACACACGCAACACACGCAACACACACACACAACACACACCGCCACACACACACCACACAACACACACTGCAACACACACACGCACACACACTGCATACACACACAACACACACTGCCACACACACCGCAACACACACCGCCATACACACACACACACCGCTCCGACACACCGCCACACACACCGCCACACACACCGCCACACACACCGCACACACACCGCCATACACACCGCCATACACCACAACACACACTGCACACACACACCAAACACACACACCTCCATACACACCTCAACACACACCGCAACACACACACACACACACACCGCAACACACACCGCAACACACACACCGCCACACACACCGCCACACACCGCCACACACACCGCCATACACACAGCCACACACACCGCCACACACACACACGACACACACACCGCAACACACACCGCACACACACACCGCCACACACCGCCACACACACCACACACACCGCCACACACACAGCCACACACACACCACACACACCGCAACACACACCGCAACACACACCGCCACACACACACCGCAACACACACCGCCATACACACCGACACACACACAACACACACCGCAACACACACACCGACACACACACACCGCCACACACACACCACACACCGCAACACACACACGCAACACACACACACCACACACCGACACACACACACACACACACCGCCACACACACCGCAACACACACCGCAACACACACCGCGCCATACACACACACACACCGCAACACACACCGCCACACACACACCGCAACACACACCGCAACACACACCGCAACACACACCGCAACACACACACGCACACATACACACCGCCATACACACACACAACACACACCGCCACACACACCGCCACACACACCCCCACACACACCGCCATACACACAGCCACACACACCGCCACACACACACACACACACACACACACACACGCCACACACACACACCGCAACACACACCGCAACACACACCGCAACACACACACCGACACACACCGCAACACACACACGCAACACACACCGCAACACACACCCGCAACACACACACCGCAAACACACACCGTAACACACACACCGCCACACACACACAACACACACACGACACACACACACACCGCCACACACACCGCAACACACACCGCAACACACACCGCCACACACCGCCACACACACCGCCACACACACCGCACACACCCGCAACACACACACACCGCAACACACACACGCCACACACACCGCCATACACACCCGCCACACACACCGCAACACACACCGCAACACACACACCGCCACACACACCGCAACACACACCGCACACACACACCGCCACACACACCGCACACACACCGCCACACACACACGCACACACACACCGCAACACACACACCGCAACACACACCGCAACACACACCGCAACACACACCGCCACACACACCGCCACACACACCGCCATACACACACACCGCCACACACACCGCCACACACACCGCTACACACCGCCACACACACCGCCACACACACACACACACACACACACGCACACACACCGCCACACACACACCGCACACACACCGCCACACACACCACACACACACCGCACACACACCGCCACACACACCGCACACACACCGCAACACACACCGCCACACACACCGCCACACACACACACACACACACACCGCACACACACCGCACACACACACAACACACACACACACACACACCGACACACACCGCCACACACACCGCACACACACCGCCACACACACCGCCACACACACCGCCACACACACCGCACACACACCGCACACACACCGCCACACACACCACACACCGCACACACACCGCACACACACACCGCCACACACACCACCACACACCGCCACACACACCGCCACACACACCGCCACACACACACCGCACACACACCGCCACACACCGCCACACACACACACACACACACCGCAACACACACCGCCATACACACCGCAACACACACCGCCACACACACCGCAACACACACCGCACACACACACCGCCACACACACACTGCAACACACACCGCAACACACCGCAACACACACCGCAACACACACCGCAACACACACCGCCACACACACCGCCATACACACCGCAACACACACACACGCCACACACACACCGCCACACACACCGCATACACACAGCCACACACACACCACACACACACCGACACACACACCGCCACACACACCGCCACACACACCGCCACACACACACCGCAACACACACCGCAACACACACACGCACACACACACAGCCACACACACCGCACACACACCACAACACACACATCATAACAGCAACACACACCGCAGAACACACACATAACAGTGGTATTTACAGAGACACACACACCGCTATACACACCGCAACACACTACCTACACACACCGCAACACACACCGCAACACACACCGCAACACACACCGCAACACACACACAGCCACACACAGACACACACACCGCAACACACACCGCCACACACACCGCAACACACACACCGACACACACCGCCACACACACAGTGGTACACACACACATAACGCCACACACACCGCCACACACACCGCAACACACACCGCAACACACAAACACAACCGCAACACACACCGCCACACACACCAGTGGTACACACACACGCAACACACCGCAACACTACACCGCAACACACACACCAGTGGTAACAGAGACTAGCCTACATCATAACAGTGGTATTTATAGAGACCACACACATAACAGTGGTATTTACAGAGACTAGTCTACATCATAACAGTGGTATTTACAGAGAACTACACACCAGTGGTATTTACAACACACACATAACAGTGGTATTTACAGAGACAGTCTACACATAACAGCAACACTACACACCAGACTAGTCTACACACAGTGGTATTTTATAGCCACACATCACCGACAGAGACACTACACATAACAGTGGTATTTACAGAGACTAGTCTACATCATAACAGCCACACACATCCGCAACAGTCTACATCCAGTGGTATTTACAGAGACTAGTCTACACATAACAGTGGTACAGAGACTAGTCACAACATAACAGTGGTATTTACACACCGACTACTACATCATAACAGTGGTATTTACAGAGACTACACACACAGTGGTATTTATAGAGACCACACATAACAGTGGTATTTACAGAGACGTCTACACACACACCAGTCTACATCACAACAGTGGTATTTACAGAGACTAGTCTACATCATAACAGTGGTATTTACAGAGACTAGTCTACATCACACAGTGGTATTTACAGAGACTAGTCTACATCATAACAGCCACACACACATAACAGTGGTATTTATAGAGACTAGTCTACACATAACAGTGGTATTTACACACACATCCGCCACACACACAGTGGTATTTATAGAGACTAGTCTACATCATAACAGTGGTATTTACAGAGACTAGTCTACACATAACAGTGGTACACACACTAGTCCACACAGTGGTATTTACAGAGACACTACATCAACAGTGGTATTTATAGATTTCATAACAGAGACTAGTCTACATCATAACAGTGGTATTTACAGAGACTAGTCTACATCATAACAGTGGTATTTACAGAGACTAGTCTACATCATAACAGTGGTATTTATAGAGACTAGTCTACATCATAACAGTGGTATTTACAGAGACTAGTCTACATCATAACAGTGGTATTTACAGAGACTAGTCTACATCATAACAGTGGTATTTACAGAGACTAGTCTACATCATAACAGTGGTATTTACAGAGACTAGTCTACAACATAACAGTGGTATTTATAGAGACTAGTCTACAACATAACAGTGGTATTTATAGAGACTAGTCTACATCATAACAGTGGTATTTACAGAGACTAGTCTACATCATAACAGTGGTATTTATAGAGACTAGTCTACATCATAACAGTGGTATTTATAGAGACTAGTCTACATCATAACAGTGGTATTTATAGAGACTAGTCTACATCATAACAGTGGTATTTACAGAGACTAGTCTACATCATAACAGTGGTATTTATAGAGACTAGTCTACATCATAACAGTGGTATTTACAGAGACTAGTCTACATCATAACAGTGGTATTTACAGAGACTAGTCTACATCATAACAGTGGTATTTATAGAGACTAGTCTACATCATAACAGTGGTATTTACAGAGACTAGTCTACATCATAACAGTGGTATTTACAGAGACTAGTCTACATCATAACAGTGGTATTTACAGAGACTAGTCTACATCATAACAGTGGTATTTATAGAGACTAGTCTACATCATAACAGTGGTATTTACAGAGACTAGTCTACATCATAACAGTGGTATTTACAGAGACTAGTCTACATCATAACAGTGGTATTTACAGAGACTAGTCTACAACATAACAGTGGTATTTACAGAGACTAGTCTACATCATAACAGTGGTATTTATAGAGACTAGTCTACATCATAACAGTGGTATTTATAGAGACTAGTCTACATCATAACAGTGGTATTTACAGAGACTAGTCTACATCATAACAGTGGTATTTACAGAGACTAGTCTACATCATAACAGTGGTATTTATAGAGACTAGTCTACATCATAACAGTGGTATTTATAGAGACTAGTCTAGATCATAACAGTGGTATTTACAGAGACTAGTCTACATCATAACAGTGGTATTTATAGAGACTAGTCTACATCATAACAGTGGTATTTACAGAGACTAGTCTACATCATAACAGTGGTATTTACAGAGACTAGTCTACATCATAACAGTGGTATTTATAGAGACTAGTCTACATCATAACAGTGGTATTTACAGAGACTAGTCTACATCATAACAGTGGTATTTACAGAGACTAGTCTACAACATAACAGTGGTATTTACAGAGACTAGTCTACAACATAACAGTGGTATTTATAGAGACTAGTCTACATCATAACAGTGGTATTTATAGAGACTAGTCTACATCATAACAGTGGTATTTACAGAGACTAGTCTACATCATAACAGTGGTATTTACAGAGACTAGTCTACATCATAACAGTGGTATTTACAGAGACTAGTCTACATCATAACAGTGGTATTTACAGAGACTAGTCTACATCATAACAGTGGTATTTATAGAGACTAGTCTACATCATAACAGTGGTATTTATAGAGACTAGTCTACATCATAAAAGTGGTATTTATAGAGACTAGTCTACATCATAACAGTGGTATTTACAGAGACTAGTCTACATCATAACAGTGGTATTTATAGAGACTAGTCTACATCATAACAGTGGTATTTACAGAGACTAGTCTACATCATAACAGTGGTATTTATAGAGACTAGTCTACATCATAACAGTGGTATTTACAGAGACTAGTCTACATCATAACAGTGGTATTTACAGAGACTAGTCTACATCATAACAGTGGTATTTATAGAGACTAGTCTACATCATAACAGTGGTATTTATAGAGACTAGTCTACATCATAACAGTGGTATTTACAGAGACTAGTCTACATCATAACAGTCTCTACATCATAACAGTGGTATTTATAGAGACTAGTCTACATCATAACAGTGGTATTTATAGAGACTAGTCTACATCATAACAGTGGTATTTACAGAGACTAGTCTACATCATAACAGTGGTATTTATAGAGACTAGTCTACATCATAACAGTGGTATTTACAGAGACTAGTCTACATCATAACAGTGGTATTTACAGAGACTAGTCTACAACATAACAGTGGTATTTATAGAGACTAGTCTACAACATAACAGTGGTATTTATAGAGACTAGTCTACATCATAACAGTGGTATTTACAGAGACTAGTCTACATCATAACAGTGGTATTTATAGAGACTAGTCTACATCATAACAGTGGTATTTATAGAGACTAGTCTACATCATAACAGTGGTATTTACAGAGACTAGTCTACATCATAACAGTGGTATTTATAGAGACTAGTCTACATCATAACAGTGGTATTTATAGAGACTAGTCTACATCATAACAGTGGTATTTACAGAGACTAGTCTACATCATAACAGTGGTATTTACAGAGACTAGTCTACATCATAACAGTGGTATTTATAGAGACTAGTCTACATCATAACAGTGGTATTTACAGAGACTAGTCTACATCATAACAGTGGTATTTACAGAGACTCTACATCATAACAGTGGTATTTACTACTACATCATAACAGTGGTATTTATAGAGACTAGTCTACATCATAACAGTGGTATTTATAGAGACTAGTCTACATCATAACAGTGGTATTTATAGAGACTAGTCTACATCATAACAGTGGTATTTATAGAGACTAGTCTACATCATAACAGTGGTATTTATAGAGACTAGTCTACATCATAACAGTGGTATTTACAGAGACTAGTCTACATCATAACAGTGGTATTTATAGAGACTAGTCTACATCATAACAGTGGTATTTACAGAGACTAGTCTACATCATAACAGTGGTATTTATAGAGACTAGTCTACATCATAACAGTGGTATTTACAGAGACTAGTCTACATCATAACAGTGGTATTTATAGAGACTAGTCTACATCATAACAGTGGTATTTACAGAGACTAGTCTACATCATAACAGTGGTATTTACAGAGACTAGTCTACATCATAACAGTGGTATTTACAGAGACTAGTCTACATCATAACAGTGGTATTTACAGAGACTAGTCTACATCATAACAGTGGTATTTACAGAGACTAGTCTACATCATAACAGTGGTATTTACAGAGACTAGTCTACATCATAACAGTGGTATTTACAGAGACTAGTCTACATCATAACAGTGGTATTTATAGAGACTAGTCTACATCATAACAGTGGTATTTACAGAGACTAGTCTACATCATAACAGTGGTATTTACAGAGACTAGTCTACATCATAACAGTGGTATTTACAGAGACTAGTCTACATCATAAGTGGTAGTGGTACATTAACAGTGGTATTTAGAGACTAGTCTACATCATAACAGTGGTATTTACAGAGACTAGTCTACATCATAACAGTGGTATTTACAGAGACTAGTCTACATCATAACAGTGGTATTTACAGAGACTAGTCTACATCATAACAGTGGTATTTACAGAGACTAGTCTACATCATAACAGTGGTATTTACAGAGACTAGTCTACATCATAACAGTGGTATTTATAGAGACTAGTCTACATCATGGTAACAGTGGTATTTATAGAGACTAGTCTACATCATAACAGTGGTATTTACAGAGACTAGTCTACATCATAACAGTGGTATTTATAGAGACTAGTCTACATCATAACAGTGGTATTTACAGAGACTAGTCTACATCATAACAGTGGTATTTATAGAGACTAGTCTACATCATAACAGTGGTATTTATAGAGACTAGTCTACATCATAACAGTGGTATTTATAGAGACTAGTCTACATCATAACAGTGGTATTTATAGAGACTAGTCTACAACATAACAGTGGTATTTATAGAGACTAGTCTACATCATAACAGTGGTATTTACAGAGACTAGTCTACATCATAACAGTGGTATTTATAGAGACTAGTCTACATCATAACAGTGGTATTTACAGAGACTAGTCTACATCATAACAGTGGTATTTACAGAGACTAGTCTACAACATAACAGTGGTATTTAACAGTGGTATTTACAGAGACTAGTCTACATCATAACAGTGGTATTTACAGAGACTAGTCTACATCATAACAGTGGTATTTATAGAGACTAGTCTACATCATAACAGTGGTATTTATAGAGACTAGTCTACATCATAACAGTGGTATTTACAGAGACTAGTCTACATCATAACAGTGGTATTTATACAGAGACTAGTCTACATCATAACAGTGGTATTTACAGAGACTAGTCTACATCATAACAGTGGTATTTATAGAGACTAGTCTACATCATGACAGTGGTATTTACAGAGACTAGTCTACATCATAACAGTGGTATTTACAGAGACTAGTCTACATCATAACAGTGGTATTTACAGAGACTAGTCTACATCATAACAGTGGTATTTACAGAGACTAGTCTACATCATAACAGTGGTATTTACAGAGACTAGTCTACATCATAACAGTGGTATTTATAGAGACTAGTCTACATCATAACAGTGGTATTTATAGAGACTAGTCTACATCATAACAGTGGTATTTACAGAGACTAGTCTACATCATAACAGTGGTATTTACAGAGACTAGTCTACATCATAACAGTGGTATTTACAGAGACTAGTCTACATCATAACAGTGGTATTTACAGAGACTAGTCTACATCATAACAGTGGTATTTATAGAGACTAGTCTACATCATAACAGTGGTATTTATAGAGACTAGTCTACATCATAACAGTGGTACTTCTACATCATAACAGACTAGTCTACATCATAACAGTGGTATTTACAGAGACTAGTCTACATCATAACAGTGGTATTTACAGAGACTAGTCTACATCATAACAGTGGTATTTATAGAGACTAGTCTACATCATAACAGTGGTATTTACAGAGACTAGTCTACATCATAACAGTGGTATTTACAGAGACTAGTCTACATCATAACAGTGGTATTTATAGAGACTAGTCTACATCATAACAGTGGTATTTACAGAGACTAGTCTACATCATAACAGTGGTATTTATAGAGACTAGTCTACATCATAACAGTGGTATTTACAGAGACTAGTCTACATCATAACAGTGGTATTTACAGAGACTAGTCTACATCATAACAGTGGTATTTACAGAGACTAGTCTACATCATAACAGTGGTATTTACAGAGACTAGTCTACATCATAACAGTGGTATTTACAGAGACTAGTCTACATCATAACAGTGGTATTTACAGAGACTAGTCTACATCATAACAGTGGTATTTACAGAGACTAGTCTACATCATAACAGTGGTATTTACAGAGACTAGTCTACATCATAACAGTGGTATTTATAGAGACTAGTCTACATCATAACAGTGGTATTTATAGAGACTAGTCTACATCATAACAGTGGTATTTACAGAGACTAGTCTACATCATAACAGTGGTATTTACAGAGACTAGTCTACATCATAACAGTGGTATTTACAGAGACTAGTCTACATCATAACAGTGGTATTTACAGAGACTAGTCTACATCATAACAGTGGTATTTACAGAGACTAGTCTACATCATAACAGTGGTATTTATAGAGACTAGTCTACATCATAACAGTGGTATTTATAGAGACTAGTCTACATCATAACAGTGGTATTTACAGAGACTAGTCTACATCATAACAGTGGTATTTATAGAGACTAGTCTACATCATAACAGTGGTATTTACAGAGACTAGTCTACATCATAACAGTGGTATTTATAGAGACTAGTCTACATCATAACAGTGGTATTTACAGAGACTAGTCTACAACATAACAGTGGTATTTATAGAGACTAGTCTACATCATAACAGTGGTATTTACAGAGACTAGTCTACATCATAACAGTGGTATTTATAGAGACTAGTCTACATCATAACAGTGGTATTTACAGAGACTAGTCTACATCATAACAGTGGTATTTACAGAGACTAGTCTACAACATAACAGTGGTATTTACAGAGACTAGTCTACAACATAACAGTGGTATTTACAGAGACTAGTCTACAACATAACAGTGGTATTTATAGAGACTAGTCTACATCATAACAGTGGTATTTATAGAGACTAGTCTACATCATGACAGTGGTATTTACAGAGACTAGTCTACATCATAACAGTGGTATTTACAGAGACTAGTCTACATCATAACAGTGGTATTTACAGAGACTAGTCTACATCATAACAGTGGTATTTACAGAGACTAGTCTACATCATAACAGTGGTATTTACAGAGACTAGTCATCACATCAGAGACTAACAGTGGTATTTACAGAGACTAGTCTACATCATAACAGTGGTATTTATAGAGACTAGTCTACATCATAACAGTGGTATTTACAGAGACTAGTCTACATCATAACAGTGGTATTTATAGAGACTAGTCTACATCATAACAGTGGTATTTACAGAGACTAGTCTACATCATAACAGTGGTATTTACAGAGACTAGTCTACATCATAACAGTGGTATTTACAGAGACTAGTCTACATCATAACAGTGGTATTTATAGAGACTAGTCTACATCATAACAGTGGTATTTATAGAGACTAGTCTACATCATAAAAGTGGTATTTACAGAGACTAGTCTACATCATAACAGTGGTATTTACAGAGACTAGTCTACATCATAACAGTGGTATTTACAGAGACTAGTCTACATCATAACAGTGGTATTTACAGAGACTAGTCTACAACATAACAGTGGTATTTACAGAGACTAGTCTACATCATAACAGTGGTATTTACAGAGACTAGTCTACAACATAACAGTGGTATTTATAGAGACTAGTCTACAACATAACAGTGGTATTTACAGAGACTAGTCTACATCATAACAGTGGTATTTACAGAGACTAGTCTACATCATAACAGTGGTATTTACAGAGACTAGTCTACATCATAACAGTGGTATTTACAGAGACTAGTCTACATCATAACAGTGGTATTTACAGAGACTAGTCTACATCATAACAGTGGTATTTACAGAGACTAGTCTACATCATAACAGTGGTATTTACAGAGACTAGTCTACATCATAACAGTGGTATTTACAGAGACTAGTCTACATCATAACAGTGGTATTTACAGAGACTAGTCTACATCATAACAGTGGTATTTACAGAGACTAGTCTACATCATAACAGTGGTATTTACAGAGACTAGTCTACATCATAACAGTGGTATTTATAGAGACTAGTCTACATCATAACAGTGGTATTTACAGAGACTAGTCTACATCATAACAGTGGTATTTACAGAGACTAGTCTACATCATAACAGTGGTATTTACAGAGACTAGTCTACATCATAACAGTGGTATTTATAGAGACTAGTCTACATCATAACAGTGGTATTTACAGAGACTAGTCTACATCATAACAGTGGTATTTACAGAGACTAGTCTACATCATAACAGTGGTATTTACAGAGACTAGTCTACATCATAACAGTGGTATTTACAGAGACTAGTCTACATCATAACAGTGGTATTTACAGAGACTAGTCTACATCATAACAGTGGTATTTATAGAGACTAGTCTACATCATAACAGTGGTATTTACAGAGACTAGTCTACATCATAACAGTGGTATTTACAGAGACTAGTCTACAACATAACAGTGGTATTTACAGAGACTAGTCTACATCATAACAGTGGTATTTACAGAGACTAGTCTACATCATAACAGTGGTATTTACAGAGACTAGTCTACATCATAACAGTGGTATTTACAGAGACTAGTCTACATCATAACAGTGGTATTTACAGAGACTAGTCTACATCATAACAGTGGTATTTACAGAGACTAGTCTACATCATAACAGTGGTATTTACAGAGACTAGTCTACATCATAACAGTGGTATTTACAGAGACTAGTCTACATCATAACAGTGGTATTTACAGAGACTAGTCTACAACATAACAGTGGTATTTACAGAGACTAGTCTACAACATAACAGTGGTATTTACAGAGACTAGTCTACATCATAACAGTGGTATTTATAGAGACTAGTCTACATCATAACAGTGGTATTTACAGAGACTAGTCTACATCATAACAGTGGTATTTACAGAGACTAGTCTACATCATAACAGTGGTATTTACAGAGACTAGTCTACAACATAACAGTGGTATTTACAGAGACTAGTCTACATCATAACAGTGGTATTTACAGAGACTAGTCTACATCATAACAGTGGTATTTACAGAGACTAGTCTACAACATAACAGTGGTATTTACAGAGACTAGTCTACATCATAACAGTGGTATTTACAGAGACTAGTCTACATCATAACAGTGGTATTTATATAGACTAGTCTACATCATAACAGTGGTATTTACAGAGACTAGTCTACATCATAACAGTGGTATTTACAGAGACTAGTCTACATCATAACAGTGGTATTTACAGAGACTAGTCTACAACATAACAGTGGTATTTACAGAGACTAGTCTACATCATAACAGTGGTATTTACAGAGACTAGTCTACATCATAACAGTGGTATTTACAGAGACTAGTCTACATCATAACAGTGGTATTTACAGAGACTAGTCTACATCATAACAGTGGTATTTACAGAGACTAGTCTACAACATAACAGTGGTATTTACAGAGACTAGTCTACATCATAACAGTGGTATTTAGAGACTAGTCTACATCAAACAGTGGTATTTATAGAGATTCTACATCATAACAGTGGTATTTAGAGACTAGTCTACATCATAACAGTGGTATTTACAGAGACTAGTCTAATCAAGTGGTATTTACAGAGACTAGTCTACATCATAACAGTGGTATTTACAGCATACATCATAACAGTGGTATTTATAGAGAGACTAGTCTACATCATACATTTACATAATCAGTGGTATTTACAGAGACTAGTCTACATCATAACAGTGGTATTTACAGAGACATCTAATCATAACAGTGGTATTTATAGAGACTAGTCTACATCATAACAGTGGCATTTACAGAGACATCTAATCAGTGGTATTTACAGAGACTACATCATAACAGTGGTATTTACAGCATAATCAGTGGTATTTACAGAGTCTAGTGGTAGACTAGTCTACATCATAACAGTGGTATTTACAGAGACTAGTCTACATCATAACAGTGGTATTTACATAATAGTGGTATTTACAGAGACATCTAATCAGTGGTATTTACAGAGACTAGTCTACATCATAACAGTGGTATTTACAGAGACTAGTCTACATCATAACAGTGGTATTTACAGAGACTAGTCTAGTGGTATTTACTAGTCTACATCATAACAGTGGTATTTACAGAGACTAGTCTACACAACATAACAGTGGTATTTACAGAGACTAGTCTACACCATAACAGTGGTATTTACAGGGCATCTACATAACAGTGGTATTTACAGAGACTAGTCTACATCATAACAGTGGTATTTACAGAGACAGTCTACATCATAACAGTGGTATTTATTAGACTAGTCTACAACATAACAGTGGTATTTACAGAGACTAGTCTACATCATAACAGTGGTATTTACAGAGAGAGACTAGTCTACATCATAACAGTGGTATTTACAGAGACTAGTCTACATCATAACAGTGGTATTTACAGGAGACTAGTCTACATCATAACAGTGGTATTTACAGAGACTACATCTACAATAGAGACTAACACCACCAAAGAGGGCATTGCATTAATCACGTCTTTGAGAGGAGACCACCAAGGAGGGCATTGCATTAATCACGTCTTTGAGAGGAAACCACCAAAGAGGCCATTGCATTAATCAAGTCTTTGAGAGGAGACCACCAAAGAGGGCATTGCATTAATCACGTCTTTGAGAGGAGACCACAAAGGAGGGCATTGCATTAATCAAGTCTTTGAGAGGAGACCACCAAGGAGGGCATTGCATTAATCACGTCTTTGAGAGGAGACCACCAAGGAGGCCATTGCATTAATCACGCCTTTGAGAGGAGGCGGCAGTTAATCATCTTCTCCAGATCAGTAGTTGACTACTGCAGCACTGAAAACAGAGGGTAGTGAGGTCTGCACAACACATCACCGGGGACAAACTACCTGCCCTCCAGGACACCTACACCACCCAATGTCACAGGAAGGCCATAAAGATCATCAAGGACAACAACCACCCCAGCCACTGCCTGTTCACCCCGCTATCATCCAGAAGGTGAGGTCAGTACAGGTGCATCAAAGCTGGGACCGAGAGACTGAAAAACAGTTTCTATCTCAAGGCCATCAGACTGTTAAACAGCCATCACTAACATTGAGTGGCTGCTGCCAACATACTGACTCAAATCTTCAGCCACTTCAGCCACTATCACTAGCCACTTTAAACAATGCCACTTAATATAATGTTTACATACCCTACATTACTCATCTCATATGTACAGTGGGGCAAAAAAGTATTTAGTCTGCCACCAATTGTGCAAGTTCTCCCACTTAAAAAGATGAGAGAGGCCTGTAATTTTCATCATAGGTACACTTCAACTATGACAGACAAAATGAGAAAAGAAATCCAGAAAATCACATTGTAGGATTTTTTATGAATTTATTTGCAAATTATGGTGCAAAATAAGTATTTGGTCACCTCCAAACAAGCAAGATTTCTGGCTCTCACAGACCTGAAAGGTTTGAGTTTGGAGTGTGACTGTTTGAGGTTGTGGACAGGTGTCTTTTATACTGATAACAAGTTAAAACAGGTGCCATTAATACAGGTAACGAGTGAGGGACAGAGGAGCCTCTTAAAGAAGAAGTTACAGGTCTGTGAGAGCCAGAAATCTTGCTTGTTTGTAGGTGACCAAATACTTATTTTCCACCATAATTTGCAAAGTTCACTCCAGACCTGACTGCCCTCGACCAGCACAAAAACATCCTGTGGCAGACTGCAATAGCATCGAATAGTCCCCGCGATATGCAACTGTTCAGGGAAGTCAGGAACCAATACACGCAGTCAGTCAGGAAAGCAAAGGCCAGCTTCTTCAGGCAGAAATTTGCATCCTGTAGCTCTAACTCCAAAAAGTTATGGGACACTGTGAAGTCCATGGAGAACAAGAGCACCTCCTCCCAGCTGCCCACTGCACTGAGGCTAGGTAACACGGTCACCACCGATAAATCCATGATTATCGAAAACTTCAACAAGCATTTCTCAACAGCTGGCCATACCTTCCTACTGGCTACTCCAACCTCGGCCAACAGCTCCGACCCCCCCCCGGCAGCTACTCGCCCAAGCCTCTCCAGGTTCTCCTTTACCCAAATCCAGATAGCAGATGTTCTGAAACAGCTGCAAAACCTGGACCCGTACAAATCAGCTGGGCTTGACAATCTGGACCCTCTATTTCTGAAACTATACGCCGCCATTGTCGCAACCCCTATTACCAGCCTGTTCAACCTCTCTTTCATATCGTCTGAGATCCCCAAGGATTGGAAAGCTGCCGCAGTCATCCCCCTCTTCAAAGGGGGAGACACCCTGGACCCAAACTGTTACAGACCTATATCCATCCTGCCCTGCCTATCTAAGGTCTTCGAAAGCCAAGTCAACAAAGTCACTGACCATCTCGAATCCCACCGTACCTTCTCCGCTGTGCAATCTGGTTTCCGAGCCGGTCACGGTTGCACCTCAGCCACGCTCAAGGTACTAAATGATGTCATAACCACCATCAATAAAAGACAGTACTGTGCAGCCGTCTTCATCGACCTTGCAAAGGCTTTCGACTCTGTCAATCACCATATTCTTATCGGCAGACTCAGTAGCCTCGGTTTTTCTGATGACTGCCTTGCCTGGCTCACCAACTACTTTACAGACAGAGTTCAGTGTGTCAAGTCGGAGGGCATGCTGTCCGGTCCTCTGGAAGTCTCTATGGGGGTGCCACAGGGTTCAATTCTCGGGCCAACTCTTTTCTCTGTATATATCAATGATTGTTGCTCTTGCTGCTGGCAATTCTCTGATCCACCTCTACGCAGACGACACCATTCTGTTTACTTCCAGCCCGTCCTTGGACACTGTGCTATCTAACCTCCAAACGAGCTTCAATGCCATACAACACTCCTTCCGTGGCCTCCAACTGCTCTCAAACGCTAGTAAAACCAAATGCATGCTTTTCAACCGTTCGCTGCCTGCACCCGCATGCCCGACTAGCATCACCACCCTGGATGGTTCCGACCTAGAATATGTGGACATCTATAAGTACCTAGGTGTCTGGCTGGACTGTAAACTCTCCTTCCAGACTCAAATCAAACATCTCAATCTAAAAATCAAATCTAGAGTCGGCTTTCTATTCCGCAACATAGTCTCCTTCATTCATGCCGCCAACCCTAGTAAAACTGACTATCCTACCGATCCTCGACTTCGGCGATGTCATCTACAAAATAGCTTCCAATACTCTACTCAGCAAACTGGATGCAGTTTATCACAGTGCCATCCGTTTTGTTACTAAAGCACCTTATTCCACCCACCACTGCGACCTGTATGCTCTAGTCGGCTGGCCCTCGCTACATATTCGTCGCCAGACCCACTGGCTCCAGGTCATCTACAAGTCCATGCTCGGTAAAGCTCCGCCTTATCTCAGTTCACTGGTCACGATGGCAACACCCACCCGTAGCACGCACTCCAGCAGGTGTATCTCACTGATCATCCCTAAAGCCAACACCTCATTTGGCCGCCTTTCGTTCCAGTCACAGGCAGCAGAATTGCAAAAATCGCTGAAGTTGGAGACTTTTATCTCCCTCACCAACTTCAAACATCTGCTATCTGAGCAGCTGACCGATCACTGCAGCTGTACATAGTCTATCGGTAAATAGCCCACCCAATTTTACCTACCTCATCCCCATACTGTTTATATTTATTTACTTTTCTGCTATTTTGCACACCAAAATCTCTACCTGTACATGACCATCTGATCATTTATCATTCCAGTGATTTTTTTTGGGCCCTGTCCGGGGGTGTCCTCGGATGGGGCCACAGTGTCTCCTGACCCCTCCTGTCTCAGCCTCCAGTATTTATGCTGCAGTAGTTTGTGTCGGGGGGCTAGGGTCAGTTTGTTATATCTGGAGTACTTCTCCTGTCCTATTCGGTGTCCTGTGTGAATCTAAGTATGCGTTCTCTAATTCTCTCCTTCTCTCTTTCTTTCTCTCTCTCGGAGGACCTGAGCCCTAGGACCGTGCCCCAGGACTACCTGACATGATGACTCCTTGCTGTCCCCAGTCCACCTGGCCGTGCGGCTGCTCCAGTTTCAACTGTTCTGCCTTATTATTATTTGACCATGCTGGTCATTTATGAACATTTGAACATCTTGGCCATGTTCTGTTATAATCTCCACCCGGCACAGCTAGAAGAGGACTGGCCACCCCACATATGCTCTCTCTAATTCTCTCTTTCTTTCTCTCTCTCGGAGGACCTGAGCCCTTGGACCATGTCCCAGGACTACCTGACATGATGACTCCTTGCTGTCCCCAGTCCACCTGACCGTGCTGCTGCTCCAGTTTCAACTGTTCTGCCTTATTATTATTCGACCATGCTGGTCATTTAAACATCTTGGCCATGTTCTGTTATAATCTCCACCCGGCACAGCCAGAGGACTGGCCAACCCATAGCCTGGTTCCTCTCTAGGTTTCTTCCTAGGTTTTGGCCTTTCTAGGGAGTTTTTCCTAGCCACCGTGCTTCTACACCTGCATTGCTTGCTGTTTGGGGTTTTAGGCTGGGTTTCTGTACAGCACTTTGAGATATCAGCTGATGTACGAAGGGCTATATAAATAAATTTGATTTGATTTGATCCAGTGTTAATCTGCAAAATTGTAATTATTCGCCTACCTCCTCATGCCTTTTGCACACAATGTATATAGACTCCCCTTTTTTTCTACTGTGTTATTGACTTGTTAATTGTTTACTCCATGTGTAACTCTATGTTGTCTGTTCACACTGCTATGCTTTATCTTGGCCAGGTCGCAGTTGCAAATGAGAACTTGTTCTCAACTAGCCTACCTGGTTAAATAAAGGTGACATAAAAATAAATAAAAATTAAAAATAAATTCATTAAAAATCCTACAATGTGATTTTCTGGACTTTTTCCCCTCATTTTGTCTGTCATAGTTGAAATGTACCTATGATGAGAATTACAGGCCTCTCTCATCTTTTTAAGTGGGAGAACTTACACAATTGGTGGCTGACTAAATACTTTTTTGCCCCACTGTACATGTATCACTAGCCACTTTAAACTATGCCACTTTGTTTACATACTCATCTCATATCTATATACTGTACTCGATACCATCTACTGCATCTTGCCTATGCTGTTCTGTACCATCACATATAACTTTATGTACATATTCTTTATCCCTTTACACTTGTGTGTATAAGGTAGTAGTTGTGGAATTGTTAGGTTAGATTACTTGTTGGTTATTACTGCATTGTCGAAACTAGAAGCACAAGCATTTCGCTACACTCGCATGAACATTGGCTAACCATGTGTATGTGACAAATAAAAATGTGATTTGATTTGAAACTCTTGGGTCACAGTGTTCCTATGAACCACGACCTGAGGCTCACTGTCTTGTAAACACTGCTGACATCACAGATTGGGCGGTCCTATGCTGGGACATGAGGCCAAAATAAAACCCTGACTGGTAAAGTGAGGGGCAGGGAGGAGAAGGGAGGAGGAGGAGAGGGGATAGCTCTGTCACTGTGGTGAACAGGGCCAGCCTGTGATTGACTCAGGCTAGTGTGTGTGGGAATAGTGCTCGCGGTCAGTGGAGGAAGGGGAGGGAGAAGGGGGGAGAATACTAGGCCAGTCGCCCTGAAAGACAGAAATAGACCCTGGAACCAGATCCTTCTTCCAGTGTGGAAGTGTTGGGATGACATGCTCAGCTGTCACTGGAGCAGGCAGGAATACACAGTGACAGAGAGAGAGATTTATATAGAGAGAGAGCAAGAGGTGGAGAGAGAGAGAGACTTATATAGAGAGAGAGCAAGAGGTGGAGAGAGAGAGACAGAGAGAGAGACAGAGACAGAGACAGAGAGACATGGAGACAGAGAGACATAGAGACAGACAGAGACAAACACAGACAGAGACAGACAGAGACAGACAGAGGGAGAGAGACTAACCATTTAAAGCTAACCTCTCAGATACCAGTCCTATAGCGAGACAGAGAGAGAGACTAACCATTTAAAGCTAACCTCTCAGATACCAGTCCTATAGCGAGACAGAGAGAGAGACTAACCATTTAAAGCTAAACTCTCAGATACCAGTCCTATAGCGAGACAGAGAGAGAGAGACTAACAATTTAAGCTAACCTCTCAGATACCAGTCCTATAGCGAGATAGAGACAGAGAGAGTTACATTCAACCATTTAAAGCTAAACCCAGATACCAGTCCTATAGGGAGATAGAGTTTACCCCTGTAGTAGTGGCAGTTACATTCATACCTTCAACTTTCAAACCCAGGAGGACATGTATAGGTTTGTTTGTCAGGAACAAGGGATTGAGAGCAGTTTACCCCTGGGCAGGGGTGAGTACGTGGGCGTGTTTAACATGAAGGTGTGTATCATGTGGATTCATTTTTGGTGAAGATGGAATTGGGCATGTATAGGTTTGTTTGTTTGTGTGCATGTGGGCAGGGGTGTGTATATGTGGGCAGGGGTGTGTATATGTGGGCAGAGGTGTGTATATGTGGGCAGGGGTGTGTATATGTGGGCAGGGGTGTGTGCTATGTGGGCAGGGGTGAGTATATGTGGGCAGGGGTGTGTGTATATGTGGGCAGGGGTGTGTGTATGTGGGCAGGGGTGTGTATATGTGGGCAGGGGTGTGTATATGTGGGCAGGGGTGTGTATATGTGGGCAGGGGTGTGTATATGTGGGCAGGGGTGTGTATATGTGGGCAGGGGTGTGTATATGTGGGCAGGGGTGTGTATATGTGGGCAGGGGTGTGTATATGTGGGCAGGGGTGTGTATATGTGGGCAGGGGTGTGTATATGTGGGCAGGGGTGTGTATATGTGGGCAGGGGTGTGTATATGTGGGCAGGGGTGTGTATATGTGGGCAGGGGTGTGTATATGTGGGCAGGGTGTGTATATGTGGGCAGGGTGTGTATATGTGGACAGGGTGTGTGTATGTGGGCAGGGGTGTGTATATGTGGGCAGGGTGTGTATATGTGGGCAGGGGTGTGTGTGGGCAGGGGTGTGTGGGCAGGGGTGTGTATATGTGGGCAGGGGTGTGTATATGTGTGTGTACATGTGGGCAGGGGTGTGTATATGTGGGCAGAGGTGTGTATATGTGGGCAGAGGTGTGTATATGTGGGCAGAGGTGTGTACATGTGGGCAGGGGTGTGTATATGTGGGCAGGGGTGTGTATATGTGGGCAGGGGTGTGTATATGTGGGCAGGGGTGTGTATATGTGGGCAGGGGTGTGTGTATGTGGGCAGGGGTGGGTATATGTGGACAGGGGTGTGTATGTGTGGGCAGAGGTGTGTATATGTGGGCAGGGGTGTGCATGCTTGTGGGCAGGGGTGTGTATATGTGGGCAGGGGTGTGTATATGTGGGCAGGGGTGTGTGTATATGTGGACAGGGGTGTGTGCATGTGGACAGGGGTGTGTATATGTGGGCAGGGGTGTGTATATGTGGGCAGGGGTGTGTTCTACAGTGAATCACAAGGCCCTGATTCTTCTATAGTTTATACCTTGGACATAGGCCAAGGCCCTGATTCTTCTATAGTTTATACCTGGAATCACAAGGCCCTGATTGTTCTGGGCAGGTTCTTCTATAGTGAATCACAAGGCCCTGATTCTTCTATAGGTTTATACCTTGGGAATCACAAGGCCCTGATTCTTCTATAGGTTCCCACAAGGCCCTGATTCTTCTATAGCTGTTGAATACAAGGCCTGATTCTTCTATCACAAGGCCCTGATTCTTCTATAGGTTCTATCACAAGGCCCTGATTCTTCTATAGTTCTACGGGAGGTTCTTCTATAGTTCTACAGAATCACAAGGCCCTGATTCTTCTATTCTTGCTGTGTGAATCACAAGGCCCTGATTCTTCTATAGGTTATACCTTGAATCACAAGGCCCTGATTCTTCTATATTCTGAATCACAAGGCCCTGTTCTTCTATAGGTTCTACGAATCACAAGGCCCTGATTCTTCTATATATTCTGCTGTGTGAATCCTTGATTCTTCTATAGATTATGCTGTGTGAATCACAAGGCCCTTGGTCTGCTTCTGTATCTGTATTTGTGTCAGAGGCGTTCAGTGTCCTCCCACTCACCCAGTGGTACATTTAGAACAGACAGCTGTTACAGAACAGCTCAGTGAGTGTATTACGGTGTAATGACTACTGACAGGGAAATGATAACTATTGTCATGTGGTCCTGTGTGGTTCAGTGGATAAGAGCATGGCCCTAGAAACGCCAAACAATACTGGGTTTCATTCCCACTGGATTTGATGGCCGCTCAATACTCCTAAAGACAGACTGCTACTTCCTGACTTCCTGTTTCTCTGTGTTTTTATGTGCTGTATAATGCACCTCAGCTTTTAGCCTCCAATTTATACATGGACCTAGGTTGGAGTCATTAAAACTCATTTTTCAACCACTCCATACATTTCTTGTTAACAAACTAGTTTTGGCAAGTCGGTTAGAATATCTACTTTGTGCATTATGCAAGTTATTTTTCCAACAATTGTTGACAATCAGATTATTTTACTCAGGAAGGAGACACGTTCTGTCTCCTAGAGAATAACGTACTTTGGTGTGAAAAGTGCAAATCAATCCCAGAACAACAACAAAGGACCTTGTGAAGATGCTGGAAGAAACTGGTACAAAAGTATCTATATCCACAGTAAAACGAGTCCTATATCGACATAACCTGAAAGGCCGCTCAGCAAGGAAGAAACCACTGTTCCGAAAAACGCTCAAAAAAGCCAGACTACGGTTTGCAACTGCACATGGGGACAAAGATTGTACTTTTTGGAGAAATGTCCTCTGGGTCTGATGAAACAAAAATAGAACTGTTTGGCCATAATGACCATCGTTATGTTTGGAGGAAAAAGGGGGAGGCTTGCAAGCCGAAGAACACCATCCCAACCGTGAAGCACAGGGGTTAGCAGCATCATGTTGTGGGGTGTTTTGCTACAAGAGGGACTGGTGCACTTCACAAAATAGATGGCATCATGAGGGAGGAAAATTATGTGGAAATATTGAAGCAACATCTCAAGACATCAATCAGGAAGTTAATGCTTGGTCACAAATGGGTCTTACAAATGGACAATGACCCCAATCAAACTTCCAAAGTTGTGGCAAATTTGCTTAAGGACAACAAAGTCAAGGTATTGGAGTTGCCGTCACAAAGCCCTGACCTTAATCCCATAGAACGTTTGTAGGGAAAACTGAAAAAGCGTGTGCGTGCAAGGAGGCCTACAAACCTGACTCAGTTACACCAGCTCTGTCAGGAGGAATGGGCCAAAATGGTGGGACGCAGGTAGAAGGCTACCCGAAACATTTGACCCAAGTGAAACAATTTAAAGGCAATGCTACCAAATACTAATTGAGTGCATGTAAACTTCTGACCCACAGGGAATGTGATGAAAGAACTAAAAGCGGAAATAAATCGATAATTCTCTCTACTTTTATTCTGACATTTCACATTCTTAAAATGTGGTGATCCTAACTGACCTAAGACAGGGAATTTTCACTAGGATTAAATGTCAGGAATTGTGAAAAACTGAGTTTAAATGTATTTTGCTAAGGTGTCTGTAAACTTCTGACTTCAACTATACAGTAATTAAACTCCAATAGTTGACATGTGGAATGAGGGCCTGTAATTGTTCACTATAGTTTCAGAACAGGTGCTAATCTCTATTTAGAAGTTATTATGATTGGCTAAGACGGGGACCTTTGCCCCCAGAACGTCGGTCTTCAACTAGTACAGAGGGTGCCGCACTGAAAATTGCACGTATTTCCTCTGCAACAAAATGTTTCTAAAAATCCTATATACTCTATTTAGATGTTAATATGATGGTCTGATGGTCTATTTAGATGTTAATATGATGGTCTGATGGTCTGATCCTCTATTTAGATGTTATAATGATGGTCTGCTGCTCTATTTAGATGTTAATATGATGGTCTGATGGTCTGATGCTCTGTTTAGATGTTATAATGATGGTCTGATGGTCTGATGTTCTGTTTAGATGTTATTATGATGGTCTGATGGTCTGATGCTCTGTTTAGATGGTATAATGATGGTCTGATGTTCTATTTAGATGTTATAATGTCTGATGTTCTGTTTAGATATTATAATGATGGTCTGATGTTCTATTTAGATGTTATAATGATGGTCTGATGTTCTATTTAGATGTTATAATGATGGTCTGATGTTCTATTTAGATGTTATAATGATGGTCTGATGTTCTATTTAGATGTTATAATGATGGTCTGATGGTTTAGATGTTATAATGATGGTCTGATGTTCTATTTAGATGTTATAATGATGGTCTGATGTTCTATTTAGATGTTATAATGATGGTCTGATGCTCTATTTAGATGTTATAATGATGGTCTGATGGTCTGATGCTCTGTTTAGATGTTATAATGATGGTCTGATGTTCTGTTTAGATGTTATTATGATGGTCTGATGGTCTGATGCTCTGTTTAGATGTTATTATGATGGTCTGATGTTCTGTTTAGATGTTATTATGATGGTCTGATGTTCTGTTTAGATGTTATAATGATGGTCTGATGTTCTATTTAGATGTTATAATGATGATGTTCTGTTTAGATGTTATAATGATGGTCTGATGTTCTGTTTAGATGTTATAATTATGGTCTGATGTTCTGTTTAGATGTTATAATGATGTCTGATGTTCTGTTTAGATGTTATAATGATGGTCTGATGTTCTGTTTAGATGTTATTATGATGGTCTGATGTTCTATTTAGATGTTATTATGATGGTCTGATGTTCTGTTTAGATGTTATAATGATGGTCTGATGTTCTATTTAGATGTTATAATGATGGTCTGATGTTCTATTTAGATGTTATAATGATGGTCTGATGTTCTATTTAGATGTTATAATGATGGTCTGATGGTCTGATGCTCTGTTTAGATGTTATAATGATGGTCTGATGTTCTATTTAGATGTTATTATGATGGTCTGATGTTCTATTTAGATGTTATTATGATGGTCTGATGTTCTGTTTAGATGTTATAATGATGGTCTGATGGTCTATTTAGATGTTATAATGATGGTCTGATGTTCTATTTAGATGTTATTATGATGGTCTGAATCAAATTAAACATTATTGGTCACATACACATATTTAGCAGTTGTTATTGCTGGTGTAGCAAAATGCTTGTGCTCCAACAGCAAAAACTAAATGCTTGTGTTCTAGCTCCAACAGTGCAGTAGTATCTAACTAAATGCTTGTGTTCCTAGCTCAACAGTACAGTAGTATCTAACTAAATGCTTGTGTTCCTAGCTCCAACAGTGCAGTAGTATCTAACTAAATGCTTGTGTTCCTAGCTCCAACAGATGTTCTAACTAAATGCTTGTGTTCCTAGCTCCAACAGACAGTAGTATCTAACTAAATGCTTGTTTCCTAGCTCCAACAGTGCAGTAGTATGCTTGTGTTCCTAGGGAACAGTGCAGTAGTATCTAACTAAATGTTGTGTTCCTAGAACAGTACAGTAGTATCTAACTAAATGCTTGTTTCCTAGCTCCCCAATGAGTAGTATCTATTGGTGCAGTAATATCTAACTAAATGCTTGTGTTCCCTAGCTAACAGTGCTGTAGTATCTAACTAAATGGTCCTGAACAGTGTAATATCTAACTTTTGTGTTCCTAGCTCCAACAGTGCAGTAGTATCTAACTAAATGATGTGCAGTAATATCTAACTAAATGCTTGTGTTCCTAACTCCAACAGAGTAAACTAAATGCTTGTGTTTCCCTAACTCCAACAGTGGTCTAACTAAATGCTTGTGTTTTCTAGCTCCATCGGTGCAGTAATATCTAACTAAATCTTGTGTTTCTAGCTGCAGGTAGTATCTAACTAAATGCTTGTGTTCCAAGCTCCAACAGTGCAGTAGTATCTAACTAAATGCTTGTGTTCCTAGCTCCAACAGTGCAGTAATATCTAGCAATCTAAAAAAAATAATGGAATACAGGTTGAGCAATGATGGCATCTGACAGAATACTGTATATCTGACAGTATGTAAACATTATTAAAGTGGCCAGTGATTCCATGTCTATGTATATAGGGAAGCAGACTCTGCCAGGGTTGAATAACTGGGTGGAACAGGCTAGTGATGGCTAATTAACAGTCTTGTCCCAGCTTTGAACACCTGCCTCTTTCTGGATGTTTGCAACAGGCTTGTCTTGGAGTTGTTGATGCCCTTCAAATCTGTTTGGACGTCCTGTGACATTGGGTGCTGTAGGTGTCCTGGAGGGCAGGTAGTTTGCCCCGGTGATGCGTTGGTAAGACCTGACCACCCTCTGGAGAGCCCTGCTGTTGATGGCAGTGCAGTTGGCATACCAGGCGGTGATACAGCCCGACAGGATGCTCTCAATTGTACATCTGTAAAAGTTTGTGAGGGTCTTAGGGGCCAAGCCAAATTTCTTCAGCCTCCTGAGGTTGAAGAGGCACTTGTGATTCTTCACCACACTGTCTGTGTGGGTGGACCATTTCAGATTGTCAGTGATGTGTACGCAGAGGAACTTGAAGCTTTCCACCTTCTCCACTGTCCCATCAATGTGGATCAGAGGGTGCTCCATCTGCTGTTTCCTGAGGTCCACAATCATCTCCTTTGTTTTGTTGATGTTAAGGCAGAGGTTATTTTCATGGCACCACTCCGCCCCAGGGCCCTCACCTCCTCCCTGTAGGCTGTCTCATCATTGTTGGTAATCAGGCCCACTACTTTTGTGTCGTCTGCAAACTTGATGATTGAGTTGGAGCGTGCGTGGCCACGCAGTCACGGGTGAACAGGGACTACAGGAGGGGGCTGAGCACGCACCCTTGTGGGACCCCAGTGTTGAGGGTCAGTGAAGTGGAGATGTTTTCTACCTTCACCGTGGGGGCGACCAGTCAGGAATTCCAGGACACAGTTGCACATAGCGGGGTTCAGACCAAGGGCCCCAAGCAATGATGAGCTTGGAGGGTACTATGGTGTTGAAGGCTGAGCTATAGTCAACGAACAGCATTCTTACATAGGTATTCCTCTTGTCCAGATGGGCTTGGGCAGTCTGCAGATCTGTGGATCTATTTGGGCGGTATGCAAATTGAAGTGGGTCTAAGGTGTCAGGTAAGGTAGAAGTGATATGATCCTTAACTAGCCTCTCAAAGCACTTTATGATGTCAGAAGTGAGTGCTTCTTGGGTACAGGAACAATGGTAGACATCTTGAAGCAAGTGGGGACAGCAGACTGGGATAGAGGTAGATTTAATATGTCCGTAAACACTCTAACCAGGTGATCTGCGCATGTTCTGAGGATGCGGATAGGGATACCATCTGGGCCGGCAGCCTTGAGAGGGTTAACACGCCTTGGGAGAGGGCCGCATCACTGGCACAGTGTTATCCTCAAAGCGGCCGAAGGTGTTGAGCTTGTCCGGAAGCAAGACGTCGGTGTCCGTGACGTGGCTGGTTTTCCCTTTGTCATATGTGATTATCTGTAGACCCTGCCACATACATCTCATGTCTGAGTCGTTGAATTGAGACTCCACTTTGACTCTGTTCTGACGTTTTGCCTGTTTGACTGCCTTATGGAGGGAATAACGACAATGTTTGTATTCAACCATATTTCCAGTCACCTTTCAATGGTCAAATGCGGTGGTTTGTCCTTTCCGTTTTACCCAAATGCTACCATTTATCCATAGTTTCTGGTTTAGGTAGGTTTTAGTAGTCACCGTGGGAACAACATGCACTACACACTTCCTGATGAACTCAGTCACCGTGGGAACAACATGCACTACACACTTCCTGATGAACTCAGTCACCGTGGGAACAACATGCACTACACACTTCCTGATGAACTCAGTCACCGTAGAACAACATGCACTACACACTTCCTGATGAACTCAGTCACCGTGGAACAACATGCACTACACTTCCTGATGAACTCAGTCACCGTGGGAACAACATGCACTACACACTTCCTGATGAACTCAGTCACCGTGGGAACAACATGCACTACACACTTCCTGATGAACTCAGTCACCGTGGGAACAACATGCACTACACACTTCCTGATGAACTCAGTCACCGTGGGAACAACATGCACTACACACTTCCTGATGAACTCAGTCACCGTGGGAACAACATGCACTACACACTTCCTGATGAACTCAGTCACCGTGGGAACAACATGCACTACACACTTCCTGATGAACTCAGTCACCGTGGGAACAACATGCACTACACACTTCCTGATGAACTCAGTCACCGTGGGAACAACATGCACTACACACTTCCTGATGAACTCAGTCACCGTGGGAACAACATGCACTACACACTTCCTGATGAACTCAGTCACCGTGGGAACAACATGCAACACACTTCCTGATGAACTCAGTCACCGCACTACTACACACTTCCTGATGAACTCAGTCACCGTGGGAACAACATGCACTACACACTTCCTGATGAACTCAGTCACCGTGGGAACAACATGCACTACACACTTCCTGATGAACTCAGTCACCGTGGGAACAACATGCACTACACACTTCCTGATGAACTCAGTCACCGTGGGAACAACATGCACTACACACTTCCTGATGAACTCAGTCACCGTGGGAACAACATGCACTACACACTTCCTGATGAACTCAGTCACCGTGGGAACAACATGCACTACACACTTCCTGATGAACTCAGTCACCGTGGGAACAACATGCACTACACACTTCCTGATGAACTCAGTCACCGTGGGAACAACATGCACTACACACTTCCTGATGAACTCAGTCACCGTGGGAACAACATGCACTACACACTTCCTGATGAACTCAGTCACCAAAACATACTACACTTCCTGATGAACTCAGTCATGATCAAAACACACACTTCAACTATGAATTTTCGATTGGTCAGACACACTTCCTGATGAACTCAGTCACCGTGGGAACAACATATACACACTTCCTGATGAACTCAGTCACTTCCTGTTTGATGTTCAGTCACCGTGGGAACAACATGTAGGAACTCAGTCACCGGGGAACAACAATACACACTTCCTGATGAACTCAGTCACCGTGAACAACATGCACTACACACTTCCTGATGAACTCAGTCACCGTGAACAACATGATTTCTGATGAACTCAAACCGGGAACAACATGGATGAACTCAGTCACCGGGGAACAACATGCACTACACACTTCACTGTAACTCATCTCAAAACTACACACTTCCTGGTGAGTAGCAGTACACACTTCCTGGTCTCAGTGTTTTCCTGATGAACTCAGTCACCGTGGGAACAACATGCACTACACACTTCCTGGACTCAGTCAGTCAATGTATTGATGAACTCAGTCACCGTAGCGATTTCACCGTCAAATTAGCTTTGTTAAAATCCCTAGCTACACACTTCCCTGATGAACTCAGTCACCGTGGGAACAACATGCACTACACTTCCTGATGAACTCAGTCACCGTGGTTTACACACTTCCTGATGAACTCAGTCACCGTGTAACAACATTACACACTTCCTGATGAACTCAGTCACCGTGGGAACAACATGCACTACACACTTCCTGATGAACTCAGTCTGGGAACAACATGACTGATGAACTCAGTCACCGGGGAACAACATACTACACTTCCTGATGAACTCAGTCACCGTGGGAACAACATGCACTACACACTTCCTGATGAACTCAGTCACCGGAACAACTGACTATTCCTGATGAACTCAGTCATCAACATTACACACTTCCTGATGAACTCAGTCACCGTGGGAACAACATGCACTACACACTTCCTGATGAACTCAGTCACCGTGGGAACAACATGCACTACACACTTCCTGATGAACTCAGTCACCGTGGAACAACATGCACTACACACTTCCTGATGAACTCAGTCACCGTGGGAACAACATGCACTACACACTTCCTGATGAACTCAGTCACCGTGGGAACAACATGCACTACACACTTCCTGATGAACTCAGTCACCGTGGGAACAACATGCACTACACACTTCCTGATGAACTCATCACAAACAACATGCACACACTTCCTGATGAACTCAGTCACCGTGGTGTCAGCATGATCAAAACAATCTTCAACTATGAATTTCGATTGGTCAGACCAGCGTTGAATATACCTTAGCACGGGTACTTCCTGTTTGAGTTTCTGCCTGTAGGAAGGGAGGAGCAAAATGGAGTCATGATCTGATTTGGGGAGGGGGTGGGGAGGGCCTTGTTCTTGAGTAGCAGTGGTCTAGTGTTTTTCCTAAGCAAGGACTACAGTCAATGTATTGATAGAGCTTCAGTAGCGTTTTCCTCAAATACTTTGTTAAAATCCCTTACAGTTAATGCGGCCTCAGGATATGTGGTTTCCAGTTTGCATAAAGTCCCGTGTAGTTCCTTTCTGGTATCTGCTTGAGGGGATATACTGTGACTATAACCAAAGAGAATTCTCTTGGTTGTCGGACGGATATAATGATCCTTTTCCTGCAGGCTCAAGATCCATCCTCCCAACCAAGAGAGGAGGGAAACATTGTGGAATCCTATTGTGTTCAGTTGGCATGGCAAAGTGCAAGTTGTGTTTTACAAGGATTGTTTGTTTGGCTTGCATTAACGGTGGGTTGTTGTGGATGTTGTTCTTGTTGTTGTTGTTAGCAAATAACCATAACAATACAAACATTGAAGAATTCTGTCTCCTTTCTCCGAGGACTGTGACTAACAAAATGTTTTGAGTTCAGCAAACACATTGTTCTGGAGTTAAACTAACAAAATGTTTTGAGTTCAGCAAACACATTGTTCTGGAGTTAAACTAACAACATGTTTTGAGTTCAGCAAACACATTGTTCTGGAGTTAAACTAACAACATGTTTTGAGTTCAGCAAACACATTGTTCTGGAGTTAAACTAACAAAATGTTTTGAGTTCAGCAAACACATTGTTCTGGAGTTAAACTAACAACATGTTTTGAGTTCAGCAAACACATTGTTCTGGAGTTAAACTAACAAAATGTTTTGAGTTCAGCAAACACATTGTTCTGGAGTTGAGCTTACAGAATATTTGGAGTTCAGCTAATAGAATGGGCAGCAGGTAGCCTAGCGGTTAAGGGTCAGTAATCTAAAGGTTGCTGGTTCGAATCCCCTAGGTCAAAGATCTGTCGATGTGGCCTTGAATGTCACTCTGGATAAGAGCGTCTGCTAAATGAGTAAAATGTAGAAAGCTGTTTGCAACCTGACCAATGGTAATGTATAAATCCCTTCAAGCATGGCTGTCCTCTCTGTGCATGGTTTTCTTTGAATTGGTCCTTCCCTCAATGGAGACAATGACAACAATATCCCCTTTTGCTTTCCATCTAAGATGGCAGAGGTTAGCCAACAGAGGAAAGATGGTCTTCTTCAACCTGGTCCATCCAGACTTCACCAAGAGGCAGGACCCACTGTGAGAACATCCACCCAACCATCCATCGCCTCACCTCATCTTCCTTCCAAAGAGGCATTGTCAGCATTGTACCAACAGCGACAGAAAGTTGAGCTGCGGAGGCTCCTGAAGCACACCCACCCGGAGCTGAGGAGCCTGGAAAGCCTGGATGGGGTGGTGGATCGGGAGCTGGCTGAAGTGCTGTGTTTAGAAACCCAGCCGATAGCTGGCGAGACCGGATACGAGGGAGAGGTCCTGTCCAGGCGGTTGATATTTGAGAACTGTTTACACAGCAATACTGTGGACACTTCTAAAATGCACATCGCGGAGGGGGCCGGGAATAGAGTTGGGGCTGGTGTTGGTGTTTGGGGAGACATGAAGAGAACATCAGCCTTGTTTGAACTGCCATGGTATAACCAGAACCTTCAGGAGGGAGGGTTAAAGAAACCACAGACCAGGTGGGGAGGACTGATGGTATTCATGGGGAACTTACTGAGTGTGAGGAGGAGGAGATGGTCAGGTTGGACGTCCAGTCTGCTAGGAGGCTGTTTGAGAGCCAGCAAGTCGACACCCTGAGGGCCAACCAGGAGGACGTGACCCTAAACAAGGTTATCGTGTCAAAGGATGAGAGGGGAGCTGTTCAGAAGAGAAAACAAGTGTTTGAGACAAGAAGCAGTAAGACAGATCAGAAAGTGATCAAAAGCCAAATTTGTTTTAAAAATCTTGATGTGAGTTCTCAGTCTGAGGGAGAAGTACTGGGTGTCGGTGTTAATAGTGCAGACACTGAGGTTCAGCCACAGCATGAAGGTTTCTCCACAGTCAAACAAGTCTTTGAGAGAAAGTCACAGTGTGTTTCAAACGCAGATGTTGAAACTAGTCCAAGAATTCCAAAGTATCCGTGTTCTTCTCTGCTTGAAAACCATCACATATGCAGGAACCAAAGCCCCAGTTCACTCCCAGGCGACCTAGCTCCTGACAGAAGGGTCCAGGAGGACATGTTAGAGTTAGTGGCTAACGTAAGGGACAGAGCTCAATTGTTTGAGTCCACTCTGTTCGACCTGATTAACCACCATAACAGAGAGGAGATGGAGATGGTGGCAGAGAGCATCAATGAGACATTGAACTCTCTCTATCACTTCAACGCCCTCCACTCCCACGGATCCATCATCAAGGCTAGCGAGACAGGAAGTGGTCAGAAGGCTAGGTACAGGCTGACCCCCGGTCTGAGACCAGAGATAGAACAGGAAAAGGTGGCTGAGGGCAGGGTTAAGAATTTTATACTCCAGCTGTTAACCCGGACGACCCTTAAGCCTCAGGTGGTTTACCTGAAGGAGGACGCGAAGAGGAACGTGGAGGTTACCATGGTGATGGTACCGTTCCATCAGGTACGTCTGGCTTCAAACCAAGATAAAGAGTTCAGAACAGCTAACGTTGTCCAGCTCATTGAGGACATCCTCAGTCAGGACAGCTCTCTGAGGAAAGGAGTAGTTATACAGGAGGACGGTCAGGGACAGACTGAGGTCACCGTTTACTCCCTGTACAACGATTCTGAAGGAGAGGTGGAGAGGTACTACCCCCCACAGGAACAGAGGACGGAGACCAACGTCCTAGACATTGCTGCAGGCGATGAGATTAAAACTGAGATTGGTGAAGTAAGGAGAGGCGATGTGAAGTCAACCATCAGCTGTCTCTTGGCCACCAGTCAGGACCACTCAGCCCCAACCACTTACAAACCTGAGGTCAATGTCATGGGGAATGTCAAGTTATTCAGGAGCTGCATTGAAAAGGGAGATCTGGAGTATCTGAAAACCTTGCAGGTCCAGCCAGAGGAGAAGGAACTCCCACTTCAGACTGATGTTGTAACAGGTGTCTCCACGGAGCCAAATATACATAATCAACAACAACAACCAGAGGATCAGGTGGAGCAGAATGATCCGGATATAGTCCTTAAGAACATCTTCTTAGCCAACCAGAGCTGTGCCCAACAGAACGAGACTAAGGCAGAGAAGACCTCTAAAGCAATAGTACAGGACCAGCACACCTCTGTGGAGAAGATAGAGACGTGCTCTGATTCTGTTATAAAGACCTCCACATCCCAGACATCCACAGAGCAGCACCAGGAGGAGGAGGAGGAGGTAGTGAGAGGTAATGTACAGGCAGCGCTCCAATCTCTGGAGAAGACTAGTGGCATTAATGTCAGCCAAGGATCCATGATCTGCATGAAATCTCAAAATCTCAGAAAGGAAGCCATAAGAAGAAGACTAATGTGAGGTATGCTCCCAACACAATAAAGTAAAGACTGGGACTCTGACTGAACCTCAACCAGCCCCTTCAGTAGTGATGAGTGAAGGACAAGCCATCTCTGTGAAGAGCAGTGACATTGTAGTAGATGTCCAGCAGACCTCTGTGCAGACGGAAGAGACAAGCTGTAATTCTGTTATAAAGATCTCCACATCCCACTCCTCTATCACCTCAGAACATGAACCTACACCCTGCCGCCTCAAGACCGAAGAGGCTAGCTGTGCTGCTACGTCTTCTGAAGAACGACAAAATGCAGAAGCCTTGAGTATGGAGGTCCAAGAGGGCACTGAGGTGGTCCAGAGAGGACACTTAAAAGCTGCCATGAAGTCTTTACAGAGTGAAGAGGAGGAGGGAGGAAGAGGAGGAGGAGGAGGAAGAGGAGAAGGAGGAGGTACTGAGAGGTAATCTACAGGCAGCGCTGCATTCTTTAGAGAAGACTAGCGGTGTTAACGTCAGCCAAGGAGACTTCAAGGCTGCCATGATATACAGGAACTCTGGGAAATCTACATTTCAAAGCCAAAAGAAGAAACCTGATATGAGGAATGTTCCAAAACACAGTGAATTAAAGACTGGATTTTTGACTGAAGCTCAACCATTCTCTTCAGTAGCGATGAGTGAAGGAGAACAGGTGGCCACCAAGGAGCTGAGAGTAGCAACTGCAAAACCCCCCAGCCCAGACCAAACCACAAATAAACTAGCTACAGCCTCCACTTTGAAACATGAATCTCAGACTGGCTCTCAATCTCTAGCTCCCTCAAAGAAAAAGAAAAGACCTGTTGGCCCAAAACCTGGTCTTCTTCCGAAACCAGCAGTTCCTCCTAAACCAGGTCTTCTGCCGAAACCAGCAGTTCCTCTTAAACCAGGTCAGATGACAGGAAGCACAGCTAGTCAGTCAACAGAGACAGAGGTACATATCAGTGACAGCCACACCATTTCTATAAGAACTACTAGTAGTATTTCTAGTATTGCTAGTACTAACAGTACTCAACCGAAAGAGTCAACCAAAAGTCAAACAAAAGAATCAACTAAATGTCAACAGAAAGAATCAAACAAATCAAAGGAATCAAAGAAATCAACTAAAAGTCAATCAAAAGAAGAGCAAACGCCCCAAACATTCACTATCAAACCGAAGTCCTACGCAGATGCCCTTTGCAGAGGCTTACAACAGACAGATAGTGTTCCAGAGGCACAACAGAGTAGGTACGTATCTGAGAGGCCAGCTGGGAGCTCAGTAGGAACAGCTGATACTGGGGCTGACGAGGCCACCCAACACACTGGTGATGCAACCCAACTCAATGAGGAAATTACATTAAACCAGGAAGGTCAAGGGTCTGAGCTCATCCCTCAGAGACAGACTAGTTTTAACTCGGTTCCAGTGGAGGAGAGCAACACTAAGTCACCACAGGAAAGGACTCCTACAGAGCAGAGACAGGGACCCCAGGGGGCCCTAAAGGACAAAGAGAAGGTCAATGAGGACTTCATAGGGTTTCAAGCAGCACTTCAGAACTTTGGAGGGAAGAGTAAAGCCCCTGTGAAACCTAAACAAGTGAAGATGACCCAGAGTGAAGAGAACCAGAAACACACCTCTCTCACAGTTACACACACTGCTGTGGGACAGCAAGCCAGTGACCCTTCTCAGCCTCAACCATGCAGTAAACCAGAGAACAACATCCAGAAAGAAGAGAAGGAAAACACAGTGGTGATGAGGGAGAAGAAAGCGGAGATGGAAGCAGAGACAGAGGATGAGCGTGGCCAGAGGCTGTCGGTCCACATGGATAAGATCATGAGGGGTAACGTGACCATGGCCACGGAGATCTTTGACAACCTGAGGAAGCAGGAGGAGCTGAAAGAGATCTTGACCTGGGTGGAGGAGGTGGAGGAAGACACCAGCCAGGTGGACGTCAGGGCCCTCAGGAACATCTTTGAGAATATACCTGACTGGGTCGTTGCCCCAAGAGACAAGAGGCAACGTAAACAACAACAACAGACCAAGGTGGAACAGAAGATCTCAGAAGCGAAGAGATCAGAGACGCTGAAAGATGATACTGAGACCTCAATGTCCTCCATGGCTCTTGTGTTCGGAAATCTGGAGAGAGCAAGTGAGGAGATCATGAACCTGAAGGAGCAGACTTTAGCCAGACTGATGGACATAGAAGTGGCCATTAAGAAGGCTTTGTACTCTGTGTCCACTCTTAAGTCAGACTCTGATATCGCTGTTCTGTCTGGCCTGTTTAAGGAGTCCCTAAAGGGGACAGCAGCCCAGGAATCTCTAAAGGGGACAGCAGCCCAGACCCAAGGCTCCACTAGCAACATCAGCACTATCAGTACCGGCTCCAGCAGCAGAGCTAAGACAGCCCAGGGAAAGGACAGCCCTACCACTAAGACACAAAGAGACCCAGGTCTGCCAGCTGATGAGAGACCTGTCATTAAGTCCCAGAGCAGTCCTCCATCCTCCTTAATCTCCATCCAGTCTGCAACCAAGCAGGAGTCAGAAGACAGAATACAGGAGTCAGAAGACAGAATACAGGAGTCTGCAGACAGACAACAGGAGTCTGCAGCCAGACAAAAGTCCTCCCTGCAGCCTCCACTGTGCTCAGCCTGTCAGCTCAGCCTGAAGTGTCGCCCTTCTGGTAGCCCTTGTAGCAGAAGCCCTCTCAATCAGAAACATCAGGTCAGTGTACTCGAAGTGAAGATAGCCCCAGAGTGGAGTGAGGTCGTCGACACTAAGACAGTTAGGGAGAACTAGGAGAAGACAGATCCGTTTGGCAAAAAGGTCTACTCCACCAAGACATTCACTGTGGTGATTCAGCAGACACCAGCACCTCTCCCAGGGGTTAGGTAGTGACCACCAGTCCAACCAGGTATTGGGTAGGTCAAGGTCATCTTGCCTATCAACAAACCGTCACCGCCTTTTTAAAAATGGTGCTTGCAACAGCAAGGGCAGTGGGTTCGATTCCCGCTGGGGCCACCCATACAAAAATGTATCTACTCAAGTCGCTTTGGCTAAAATGGCATATCTTATAAACTGTTTGAATGAATGAGAAAGGACACTTCAGGTTAAAAAATAAAAAAATAAAAAATGACAGTCAGGAAGACAAGATTTTTTAAAGTGTGTGTTTGTTTGGATAGAATTGTAATAAAATGTTGTTTGTATATTCTCTTGTTCAGCTGCCTGTTATCTGTCCTGCTTATCAACAACAAACTGGATCTCCCCCCCCCCCCGCCCACACACACACACCTCGCCCCTCTCCCTGAGGAGTTGTTCTTGCCAAAGCTACAACTGCAATAAGAGTCAGAACTCTTTCTTTCCTCTTTCCAAACATAACAAAAACACAAGATGAAATTCAGAGGCCATTCATTGTTTTCAGTCATTAAACATGAGATGAAATTCATAGAGGTCATACATTGTTTTCAGTCATTAAACATGAGATGAAATTCAAAGAGGACATTCATTGTTTTCAGTCATTTAACATTTTGTCCCATTCCAACTGACAGAGCTGGTGTAACTGAGTCAGGTTTGTAGGCCTCCTGACAGAGCTGGTGTAACTGAGTCAGGTTTGTAAGCCTCCTGACAGAGCTGATGTAACTGAGTCAGGTTTGTAAGCCTCCTGACAGAGCTGATGTAACTGAGTCAGGTTTGTAGGCCTCCTGACAGAGCTGGTGTAACTGAGTCAGGTTTGTAGGCCTCCTGACAGAGCTGGTGTAACTGAGTCAGGTTTGTAGGCCTCCTGACAGAGCTGATGTAACTGAGTCAGGTTTATAAGCCTCCTGACAGAGCTGGTGTAACTGAGTCAGGTTTGTAGGCCTCCTGACAGAGCTGATGTAACTGAGTCAGGTTTGTAGGCCTCCTGACAGAGCTGATGTAACTGAGTCAGGTTTGTAGGCCTCCTGACAGAGCTGATGTAACTGAGTCAGGTTTGTAGGCCTCCTGACAGAGCTGGTGTAACTGAGTCAGGTTTGTAGGCCTCCTGACAGAGCTGATGTAACTGAGTCAGGTTTGTAGGCCTCCTGACAGAGCTGGTGTAACTGAGTCAGGTTTGTAGGCCTCCTGACAGAGCTGATGTAACTGAGTCAGGTTTGTAGGCCTCCTGACAGAGCTGATGTAACTGAGTCAGGTTTGTAGGCCTCCTGACAGAGCTGATGTAACTGAGTCAGGTTTGTAGGCCTCCTTGCTCTCACACACTTTTTTAGTTCTGCCCACACATTTTCTATAGGATTGAGGTCAGGGCTTTGTGATGGCCAAGTCAATACCTTGACTTTGTTGTCCTTAAACCATTTTGCCACAACTTTGGAAGTTTGCTTGGGGTCATTGTCCATTTGGAAGACCCATTTGCGACCAAGCTTTAACTTCCTGACTGATGTCTTGAGATGTTGCTTCAATATATCCACCTAATTGTCTCTCCTCATGATGCCATCTATTTTGTGAAGTGCACCAGTCCCTCCTGCAGCAAAGCTCCCCACAACATGATGCTGCCATCCCCGTGCTTCATGGTTGGGATGGTGTTCTTCGGCTTGCAAGCCTCCCCCTTTTTCCTCCAAACATAACGATGGTCATTATGGCCAAACAGTTCTATTTTTGTTTCATCAGACCAGAGGACATTTCTCCAAAGAGTCTGATCTTTGTCCCCGGTTACAAACCGTAGTCTGTTTTTTTTTTTTTATGGTGGTTTCGGAGCAGTGGCTTCTTCCTTGCTGAGCGGCCTTTCAGGTTATGTCGATATAGAACCTGTTTTGGATATAGATACTTTTGCATTTGTTTCCTCCATCTTCACAGGGTCCTTTGCTGTTGTTCTGGGATTAATTTGACCTTTTCGCACCAAAGTACATTCATTTCTAGGACACAGAATGTGTCTCCTTCCTGAGCGGTATGACGGCTGCGTGGTCCCATGGTGTTTATACTTGCGTACTGTTGTTTGTACAGATGAACATTGCGTACTGTTGTTTGTACAGATGAACATGGCGTTCAGGCGTTTGGAAATTGCTCCCAAGGATTAACCAGACTTGTGGAGGTATACTTGTGGCTGATTTCTCTTGATTTTCCCATCATGTCAAGCAAATAAGCACTGAGTTCAAATCAAATCAAAATCAAATCAAATTTTATTTGTCACATACACATGGTTAGCAGATGTTAAATGCGAGTGTAGCGAAATGCTTGTGCTTCTAGTTCCGACAATGCAGTGATAACCAACAAGTAATCTAACTAACAATTCCAAAACTACTGTCTTATACACAGTGTAAGGGGATAAGGAATATGTACATAAGGATATATGAATGAGTGATGGTACAGAGCAGCATACAGTAGATGGTATCGAGTACAGTATATACATATGAGATGAGTGTGTAGACAAAGTAAACAAAGTGGCATAGTTAAAGTGGCTAGTGATACATGTGTTACATAAGGATGCAGTCGATGATGTAGAGTACAGTATATACATATGCATATGAGATGAATAATGTAGGGTAAGTAACATTATATAAGGTAGCATTGTTTAAAGTGGCTAGTGATATATTTACATAATTCCCATCAATTCCCATTATTAAAATGGCTGGAGTTGGGTCAGTGTCAATGACAGTGTGTTGGCAGCAGCCACTCACTGTTAGTGGTGGCTGTTTAACAGTCTGATGGCCTTGAGATAGAAGCTGTTTTTCAGTCTCTCGGTCCCAGCTTTGATGCACCTGTACTGACCTCGCCTTCTGGATGATAGCGGGGTGAACAGGCAGTGGTTCGGGTGGTTGATGTCCTTGATGATCTTTATGGCCTTCCTGTAACAACGGGTGGTGTAGGTGTCCTGGAGGGCAGGTAGTTTGCCCCCGGTGATGCGTTGTGCAGTCCTCACTACCCTCTGGAGAGCCTTACGGTTGAGGGCGGAGCAGTTGCCGTACCAGGCGGTGATACAGCCCGCCAGGATGCTCTCGATTGTGCATCTGTAGAAGTTTGTGAGTGCTTTTGGTGACAAGCCGAATTTCTTCAGCCTCCTGAGGTTGAATAGGCGCTGCTGCGCTTCTTCACGACGCCTGTCAGTGTGAGTGGACCAATTCAGTTTGTCTGTGATGTGTATGCCGAGGAACTTAAAACTAGCTACCCTCTCCACTACTGTTCCATCGATGTGGATAGGGGGTGTTCCCTCTGCTGTTTCCTGAAGTCCACAATCATCTCCTTAGTTTTGTTGACGTTGAGTGTGAGGTTATTTTCCTGACACCACACTCCGAGGGCCCTCACCTCCTCCCTGTAGGCCGTCTCGTCGTTGTTGGTAATCAAGCCTACCACTGTTGTGTCGTCCGCAAACTTGATGATTGAGTTGGAGGCGTGCGTGGCCACGCAGTCGTGGGTGAACAGGGAGTACAGGAGAGGGCTCAGAACGCACCCTTGTGGGGCCCCGTGTTGAGGATCAGCGGGGAGGAGATGTTGTTGCCTACCCTCACCACCTGGGGCGGCCCGTCAGGAAGTCCAGTACCCAGTTGCACAGGGGCGGGGCCGAGACCCAGGGTCTCGAGCTTGATGACGAGCTTGGAGGGTACTATGGTGTTGAATGCCGAGCTGTAGTCGATGAACAGCATTCTCACATAGGTATTCCTCTTGTCCAGGTGGGTTAGGGCAGTGTGCAGTGTGGTTGAGATTGCATCGTCTGTGGACCTATTTGGGCGGTAAGCAAATTGGAGTGGGTCTAGGGTGTCAGGTAGGGTGGAGGTGATATGGTCCTTGACTAGTCTCTCAAAGCACTTCATGATGACGGAAGTGAGTGCTACGGGCGGTAGTCGTTTAGCTCAGTTACCTTAGCTTTCTTGGGAACAGGAACAATGGTGGCCCTCTTGAAGCATGTGGGAACAGCAGACTGGTATAGGGATTGATTGAATATGTCCGTAAACACACCCGGCCAGCTGGTCTGCGCATGCTCTGAGGGCGCGGCTGGGGATGCCGTCTGGGCCTGCAGCCTTGCGAGGGTTAACACGTTTAAATGTCTTACTCACCTCGGCTGCAGTGAAGGAGAGACCGCATGTTTCCGTTGCAGGCCGTGTCAGTGGCACTGTATTGTCCTCAAAGCGGGCAAAAAGTTATTTAGTCTGCCTGGGAGCAAGACATCCTGGTCCGTGACTGGGCTGGATTTTGAAAGTAGGCTGTGAAGTACATCCACAGGTACACCTCCAATTGACTCAAATGATGTCAATTAGCCTATCAGAAGCTTCTAAAGCCATGAAATAATTTTCTGGAGTTTTCCAAGCTTTTTAAAGGCACAGTCAATTTAGTGTATGTAAACTTCTGACCCACTGGAATTGTGATACATTGAATTATAAGTGAAATAATCTGTCTGTAAACAATTTTCGTAAAAATTACTTGTGTCATGCACAAAGTAGATGTCCTAACTGATTTGCCAAAACTATAGTTTGTTAACAAGATATTTGCGTAGTGGTTGAAAAGGGAGTTTTAATGACTCCAACCCAAGTGTATGTAAACTTCCGACTTCAACTGTATCTAGGGTTGCAAAATGACGATAACTTAATACATTGTACTCCCTGTCCCACCATCTCTAAACAGGACATGTGTTTATCCTGCCTGAAACCAGTTCATGGAGAAAATCGGAAAAATGCATATTTCACAACAAGAGTTTCTGCTGTATGCACTCAGAAAAAGTGAGAGACAATGAGATCTGCTCAACAGTGTTAACCAATCAAACCTATCCATCACCAAATCCTTGATGAATAGAAATTCACACAGTCACTTGTCAAGTGGGAATCAAACTCTTATTAAAATGATGTTTCCCGTAAAACTTTGAACGAAGAGTCTCAAATAGCCGCCTGGCCCTTTTAATAGCTGGTCAACAGGACACATTTCAGCAAATTAACGCCTGTTTCAAATAAATGCCTGATCTAAAAAAAATAGTTTACGGGAGCTACCATGAATTCCCATGAATTAGTTATGAGGTTTAATGTTTGATTTGTTACATTTGGTAATGAATCTGAATAAATATGGTTGTCATACGTTTTTATCGTCACAGCGAAACCGCTAGTCATTGGCTGCTAACAGCTGAGAACTGCTACCTAACTGGCAAGTACAAAAACAGTCAACAACTTCGGGAGTACAGACGCCCAGAATATGACCGGTGAAGTCGGGAGTACAGACCCCCAGAATATGACCGGTGAAGTCGGGAGTACAGACCCCCAGAATATGACCGGTGAAGTCAGGAGTACAGACCCCCAGAATATGACCGGTGAAGTCGGGAGTACAGACCCCCAGAATATGACCGGTGAAGTCGGGAGTACAGACCCCCAGAATATGACCGGTGAAGTCGGGAGTACAGACCCCCTGAATATGACCGGTGAAGTCCGGAGTACAGACCCCTGAATATGACCGGTGAAGTCGGGAGTACAGACCCCCTGAATATGACCAGTGAAGTCGGGTGTACAGACCCCAGAATATGACCGGTGAAGTCGGGAGTACAGACCCCCAGAATATGACCGGGAGTACAGACCCCCAGAATATGACCGGTGAAGTCGGGAGTACAGACCCCCAGAATATGACCGGTGAAGTCGGGAGTACAGACCCCCAGAATATGACCGGTGAAGTCGGGAGTACAGACCCCCAGAATATGACCGGTGAAGTCGGGAGTACAGACCCCCAGAATATGACCGGTGAAGTCGGGAGTACAGACCCCCAGAATATGACCGTGAAGTCGGGAGTACAGACCCCCAGAATATGACCGGTGAAGTCGGGAGTACAGACCCCCAGAATATGACCGGTGAAGTCGGGAGTACAGACCCCCAGAATATGACCGGTGAAGTCGGGAGTACAGACCCCCAGAATATGACCGGTGAAGTCGGGAGTACAGACCCCCAGAATATGACCGGTGAAGTCGGGAGTACAGACCCCCAGAATATGACCGGTGAAGTCGGGAGTACAGACCCCCAGAATATGACCGGTGAAGTCGGGAGTACAGACCCCCAGAATATGACCGGTGAAGTCGGGAGTACAGACCCCCAGAATATGACCGGTGAAGGTAGGAACTGCAGGACATATAGAGGCTACTAAGACAAAAGAAACGTGACACAAACCTTTGTTTCAGTCAACCTATTTCATTCAGATGAATTACATAACTCGTGGAAAAAGTCACATCTGGGCTGATGGAACATGAAAAAGGTACAATGTTATAATTGCCGACAGACAATTTGTTTGTTCAACAACTTTTTGTGTCTGTAACATTAATTACGTGAGAAATTGGGATGGAAATGTATTTATGAGCAAATATTGACATAATAACCATAATACAGAAGTCAATGTGGAGTTGATGAGATTAGATTATTAGATGAAATAGATGATGATGTACTTCACAGGGAGGTGAAAGTGCACGGTGATGAGCTTGATGCTCATTTCCAATAAATATTCAGGGTCTTAGTCTGGTGACATGATGATCGATGCTTGGCTGCAGTTTGACAAATACAAATAATATCCATAATAATCTCAACGTAGGTTGCCTATCTGCACTGTATGTGTGAGCTGTTGGCTATAGTGCAGGCAGCAGACCAGTGAGCTGTTGGCTAGAGTGCAGGCAGCGGACCAGTGAACTGTTGGCTATAGTGCAGGCAGTAGACCAGTGAGCTGTTGGCTATAGTGCAGGCGGACCAGTGAACTGTTGGCTATAGTGCAGGCAGTAGACCAGTGAGCTGTTGGCTATAGTGCAGGCAGTAGACCAGTGAGCTGTTGGCTATAGTGCAGGCAGTAGACCAGTGAGCTGTTGGCTATAGTGCAGGCAGACCAGTGAGCTGTTGGCTATAGTGCAGAGACCAGTGAGCTGTTGGCTATAGTGCAGGCAGTAGACCAGTGAGCTGTTGGCTATAGTGCAGGCAGTAGACCAGTGACCTGTTGGCTATAGTGCAGGCAGTAGACCAGTGAGCTGTTGGCTAGAGTGCAGGCAGCGGACCAGTGGGCTGTTGGCTATAGTGCAGGCAGTGGACCAGTGGGCTGTTGGCTAGAGTGCAGGCAGTAGACCAGTGAGCTGTTGGCTAGAGTGCAGGCAGTAGACCAGTGAGCTGTTGGCTATAGTGCAGGCCGTAGACCAGTGAGCTGTTGGCTATAGTGCAGGCAGTAGACCAGTGAGCTGTTGGCTAGAGTGCAGGCAGTAGACCAGTGAGCTGTTGGCTATAGTGCAGGCAGTAGACCAGTGAGCTGTTGGCTATAGTGCAGGCAGTAGACCAGTGAGCTGTTGGCTAGAGTGCAGGCAGTAGACCAGTGAGCTGTTGGCTATAGTGCAGGCAGTAGACCAGTGAGCTGTTGGCTATAGTGCAGGCAGTAGACCAGTGAGCTGTTGGCTATAGTGCAGGCAGTAGACCAGTGAGCTGTTGGCTATAGTGCAGGCAGTAGACCAGTGAGCTGTTGGCTATAGTGCAGGCAGTAGACCAGTGAGCTGTTGGCTATAGTGCAGGCAGTAGACCAGTGAGCTGTTGGCTATAGTGCAGTGCTGTTGGCTAGGCAGGCAGTAGACCAGTGAGCTGTTGGCTAGTGCAGTGCAGGCAGGCAGACCAGTGAGCTGTTGGCTAGAGTGCAGGCAGTAGACCAGTGAGCTGTTGGCTATAGTGCAGGCAGTGAGCTGTTGGCTACCCAGTGAGCTGTTGGCTATAGTGCAGGCAGTAGACCAGTGAGCTGTTGGCTATAGTGCAGGCAGTAGACCAGTGAGCTGTTGGCTATAGTGCAGGCAGTAGACCAGTGAGCTGTTGGCTATAGTGCAGGCAGTAGACCAGTGAGCTGTTGGCTATAGTGCAGGCAGTAGACCAGTGAGCTGTTGGCTAGAGTGCAGGCAGTAGACCAGTGAGCTGTTGGCTAGAGTGCAGGCAGTAGACCAGTGAGCTGTTGGCTAGAGTGCAGGCAGTAGACCAGTGAGCTGTTGGCTAGAGTGCAGGCAGTAGACCAGTGAGCTGTTGGCTAGAGTGCAGGCAGTAGACCAGTGAGCTGTTGGCTAGAGTGCAGGCAGTAGACCAGTGAGCTGTTGGCTATAGTGCAGGCAGTAGACCAGTGAGCTGTTGGCTATAGTGCAGGCAGTAGACCAGTGAGCTGTTGGCTATAGTGCAGGCAGTAGACCAGTGAGCTGTTGGCTATAGTGCAGGCAGTAGACCAGTGAGCTGTTGGCTAGAGTGCAGGCAGTAGACCAGTGAGCTGTTGGCTATAGTGCAGGCAGTAGACCAGTGAGCTGTTGGCTATAGTGCAGGCAGTAGACCAGTGAGCTGTTGGCTATAGTGCAGGCAGTAGACCAGTGAGCTGTTGGCTATAGTGCAGGCAGTAGACCAGTGAGCTGTTGGCTATAGTGCAGGCAGTAGACCAGTGAGCTGTTGGCTATAGTGCAGGCAGTAGACCAGTGAGCTGTTGGCTATAGTGCAGGCAGTAGACCAGTGAGCTGTTGGCTATAGTGCAGGCAGTAGACCAGTGAGCTGTTGGCTATAGTGCAGGCAGTAGACCAGTGAGCTGTTGGCTATAGTGCAGGCAGTAGACCAGTGAGCTGTTGGCTATAGTGCAGGCAGTAGACCAGTGAGCTGTTGGCTATAGTGCAGGCAGTAGACCAGTGAGCTGTTGGCTATAGTGCAGGCAGTAGACCAGTGAGCTGTTGGCTATAGTGCAGGCAGTAGACCAGTGAGCTGTTGGCTATAGTGCAGGCAGTAGACCAGTGAGCTGTTGGCTATAGTGCAGGCAGTAGACCAGTGAGCTGTTGGCTATAGTGCAGGCAGTAGACCAGTGAGCTGTTGGCTAGAGTGCAGGCAGGCTGTTGGCTAGTAGACCAGTGAGCTGTTGGCTAGAGTGCAGGCAGTAGACCAGTGAGCTGTTGGCTATAGTGCAGGCAGTAGACCAGTGAGCTGTTGGCTAGAGTGCAGGCAGTAGACCAGTGAGCTGTTGGCTATAGTGCAGGCAGTAGACCAGTGAGCTGTTGGCTAGAGTGCAGGCAGTAGACCAGTGAGCTGTTGGCTATAGTGCAGGCAGTAGACCAGTGGGCTGTTGGCTATAGTGCAGGCAGCAGACCAGTGAGCTGTTGGCTATAGTGCAGGCAGTAGACCAGTGAGCTGTTGGCTATAGTGCAGGCAGTAGACCAGTGGGCTGTTGGCTAGAGTGCAGGCCGCGGACCAGTGAGCTGTTGGCTAGAGTGCAGGCAGCGGACCAGTGAGCTGTTGGCTAGAGTGCAGGCCGCGGACCAGTGAGCTGTTGGCTATAGTGCAGGAAGCAGACCAGTGAGCTGTTGGCTAGAGTGCAGGCAGTAGACCAGTGAGCTGTTGGCTATAGTGCAGGCAGCAGACCAGTGAGCTGTTGGCTGTTGGCTATAGTGCAGGCAGTAGACCAGTGAGCTGTTGGCTAGAGTGCAGGCAGTAGACCAGTGAGCTGTTGGCTAGAGTGCAGGCAGTAGACCAGTGAGCTGTTGGCTAGGCAGTAGACCAGTGAGCTGTTGGCTAGTGCAGGCAGAGACCAGTGAGCTGTTGGCTAGAGTGCAGGCAGTAGACCAGTGAGCTGTTGGCTATAGTGCAGGCAGCAGACCAGTGAGCTGTTGGCTAGAGTGCAGGCAGTAGACCAGTGAACTGTTGGCTATAGTGCAGGCAGTAGACCAGTGAGCTGTTGGCTATAGTGCAGGCAGCAGACCAGTGAACTGTTGGCTATAGTGCAGGCAGTAGACCAGTGAGCTGTTGGCTATAGTGCAGGCAGTAGACCAGTGAGCTGTTGGCTATAGTGCAGGCAGCAGACCAGTGAGCTGTTGGCTATAGTGCAGGCAGTAGACCAGTGAGCTGTTGGCTATAGTGCAGGCAGTAGACCAGTGAGCTGTTGGCTATAGTGCAGGCAGAAGACCAGTGAGCTGTTGGCTATAGTGCAGGCAGTAGACCAGTGAGCTGTTGGCTATAGTGCAGGCAGTAGACCAGTGAGCTGTTGGCTAGAGTGCCAGTGACCAGTGAGCTGTTGGCTATAGTGCAGGCAGTAGACCAGTGAGCTGTTGGCTATAGTGCAGGCAGTAGACCAGTGAGCTGTTGGCTATAGTGCAGGCAGTAGACCAGTGAGCTGTTGGCTATAGTGCAGGCAGCAGACCAGTGAGCTGTTGGCTATAGTGCAGGCAGTAGACCAGTGAGCTGTTGGCTAGTGCAGGCAGTAGACCAGTGAGCTGTTGGCTAGTGCAGGCAGTAGACCAGTGAGCTGTTGGCTAGAGTGCAGGCAGTAGACCAGTGAGCTGTTGGCTATAGTGCAGGCAGTAGACCAGTGAGCTGTTGGCTATAGTGCAGGCAGTAGACCAGTGAGCTGTTGGCTATAGTGCAGGCAGTAGACCAGTGAGCTGTTGGCTATAGTGCAGGCAGTAGACCAGTGAGCTGTTGGCTATAGTGCAGGCAGTAGACCAGTGAGCTGTTGGCTATAGTGCAGGCAGTAGACCAGTGAGCTGTTGGCTATAGTGCAGGCAGTAGACCAGTGAGCTGTTGGCTATAGTGCAGGCAGTAGACCAGTGAGCTGTTGGCTATAGTGCAGGCAGTAGACCAGTGAGCTGTTGGCTATAGTGCAGGCAGTAGACCAGTGAGCTGTTGGCTAGAGTGCAGGCAGTAGACCAGTGAGCTGTTGGCTATAGTGCAGGCAGCAGACCAGTGAGCTGTTGGCTATAGTGCAGGCAGTAGACCAGTGAGCTGTTGGCTAGAGTGCAGACCAGTGAGCTGTTGGCTATAGTGCAGGCAGTAGACCAGTGAGCTGTTGGCTGCAGGCAGCAGACCAGTGAGCTGTTGGCTATAGTGCAGGCAGCAGACCAGTGAGCTGTTGGCTATAGTGCAGGCAGTAGACCAGTGAGCTGTTGGCTATAGTGCAGGCAGAGACCAGTGAGCTGTTGGCTATAGTGCAGGCAGTAGACCAGTGAGCTGTTGGCTAGAGTGCAGGCAGTAGACCAGTGGGCTGTTGGCTATAGTGCAGGCAGTAGACCAGTGAGCTGTTGGCTATAGTGCAGGCAGCAGACCAGTGAGCTGTTGGCTATAGTGCAGGCAGTAGACCAGCAGCTGTTGGCTAGACCAGTGAGCTGTTGGCTATAGTGCAGGCAGCAGACCAGTGAGCTGTTGGCTATAGTGCAGGCAGTAGACCAGTGAGCTGTTGGCTATAGTGCAGGAAGCAGACCAGTGAGCTGTTGGCTATAGTGCAGGCAGTAGACCAGTGAGCTGTTGGCTATAGTGCAGGAAGCAGACCAGTGAGCTGTTGGCTAGAGTGCAGGCAGTAGACCAGTGAGCTGTTGGCTAGAGTGCAGGCAGCAGACCAGTGAGCTGTTGGCTAGAGTGCAGGCAGTAGACCAGTGAGCTGTTGGCTAGAGTGCAGGCAGTAGACCAGTGAGCTGTTGGCTAGAGTGCAGTAGACCAGTGAGCTGTTGGCTAGAGGAAGCAGACAGTGAGCTGTTGGCTAGTGCAGGCAGTAGACCAGTGAGCTGTTGGCTAGAGTGCAGGCAGTAGACCAGTGAGCTGTTGGCTATAGTGCAGGCAGTAGACCAGTGAGACCAGGCAGCAGACCAGTGAGCTGTTGGCTATAGTGCAGGCAGTAGACCAGTGAGCTGTTGGCTATAGTGCAGGCAGTAGACCAGTGAGCTGTTGGCTAGAGTGCAGGCAGCAGACCAGTGGGCTGTTGGCTAGAGTGCAGGCAGTAGACCAGTGAACTGTTGGCTATAGTGCAGGCAGCAGACCAGTGAGCTGTTGGCTATAGTGCAGGCAGTAGACCAGTGAACTGTTGGCTATAGTGCAGGCAGTAGACCAGTGAGCTGTTGGCTAGAGTGCAGGCAGTAGACCAGTGAGCTGTTGGCTATAGTGCAGGCAGTAGACCAGTGAGCTGTTGGCTATAGTGCAGGCAGCAGACCAGTGAGCTGTTGGCTATAGTGCAGGCAGTAGACCAGTGAGCTGTTGGCTATAGTGCAGGCAACAGACCAGTGAGCTGTTGGCTAGAGTGCAGGCAGCAGACCAGTGGGCTGTTGGCTGTTGGCTAGAGTGCAGGCAGTAGACCAGTGAACTGTTGGCTATAGTGCAGGCAGCAGACCAGTGAGCTGTTGGCTATAGTGCAGGCAGTAGACCAGTGAACTGTTGGCTATAGTGCAGGCAGTAGACCAGTGAGCTGTTGGCTAGAGTGCAGGCAGTAGACCAGTGAGCTGTTGGCTATAGTGCAGGCAGTAGACCAGTGAGCTGTTGGCTATAGTGCAGGCAGTAGACCAGTGAGCTGTTGGCTAGAGTGCAGGCAGAAGACCAGACTGGGCACATTTTCTACATAAACGCTAAAGTTTTTGTGACAAATCCATAAGTTCTGTTAAAAATGCAACGGAGACCCATTTAACTTTTATTTTTCATTCGGTACCTGGGAATTCAACAACAAAAGGTATTTTCATATGCACTACATCATCACGCACAGTCTTTTATCTGCAAAAATTCAGTTGATGAAAATGTGCATATTGTTTTATGCAGACATTAGAATATTTGCATTAAAATCTGTCTCCAATGGAAGCCTAGCTACAGTGTGTCAATGACAACACAGTGCAGGAAATGAAGACATCTATTACAATCCTGGACATGAATGCTGGAATTAAACAATTAACTACGCAAATCAGCAAAAATATGTATCCATTAAGGAAATAGACGCAGTGGGTCTGTCTGCGTGTTGTGGCAGGAGCAGCTATGCTCCACTGTACCCGGGAGTTCTACTGTGTATTCCACTAGCAGCAGCTGTTCAGCAGGAAAGGGAACTAATGACGAGGGCTTTGGCCATAACCAACACGAAGACCGCTGGCTGCAGAGAACCAATGAGACGCTGGGATCTAGCTAGACCAACGTCATATAGAGCTCCTTGATGGTGAGTTTAGTGACCACACAGACACATGACAACACAGACACGTGCATATATAAAGTGTTTTTATAGCATTTTCATTTCATTAAAGTAACGTAGTAACTTTATAGAAGCAATTACAGTCAAATATTATGAACGATTACTGAGAGACAAACGGATGATCCCAAACAGGATTGTCATTTCATGTTTTCCATATCAGCAAAATGACTGTGATTTCACCTTTTTTTCTAGATCAAATCAAAAGTGTATTGGTCATGTACACAGTGTTGCATATGTTATCGCAGGTGCAATTAAATACAGTCTACAGTAGCTCCAACAGTCTACAGTAGCTCCAACAGTCTACAGCAGCTTCAACAGCCTGCTCCAACAGTCTACTGTAGCTCCATCAGTCTATTGTAGCTCCAACAGTCTACAGTAGCTCCAACAGTCTACTGTAACTCCAACAGTCTACTGTAGCTCCAACAGTCTGCTCCAAAAGTCTACTGTAGCTCCAACATTCTGCTCCAACAGTCTACTGTAGCTTCAAGTCTGCTCCAACAGTCTACTGTAGCTCCAACAGTCTACTGTAGCTCCAACAGTCTACTCCAACAGTCTACTCCAAAAGTATACTGTAGCTCCAACAGTCTACTCCAACAGTCTACTCCAAAAGTATACTGTAGCTCCAACATTCTGCTCCAACAGTCTACTGTAGCTCCAACAGTCTACTCAAAAAAGTCTACTGTAGCTCCAACATTCTGCTCCAACAGTATACTGTAGCTCCAACAGTCTAATGTAGCTCAAATAGTCTACTGTAGCTCCAACAATCCAGTCTAATGTAGCTAAAACAGTCTACTGTAGCTCCAACAGTCTACTGTAGTCTACTGTAGCTCCAACAGTCTACTGTAGCTAAAACAGTCTACTGTAGATCCAACAGTCTAATTGAGCTCCAACAGTCTGCTCCAACAGTCTACTGTAGCTCCAACAGTCTGCTCCAACAGTCTACTGTAGCTCCAACAGTCTGCTCCAACAGTCTACTGTAGCTCCAACAGTCTGCTCCAACAGTCTACTGTAGCTCCAACAGTCTGCTCCAACAGTCTACTGTAGCTCCAACAGTCTGCTCCAACAGTCTACTGTAGCTCCAACATTCTGATCCAAAAGTCTACTGTAGCTCCAACAGTCTACAGTAGCTCCAACAGTCTACAGTAGCTCCAACAGTCTACTATAGCTTCAATAGTCTACTATAGCTTCAATAGTCTGCTTCAACAGTCTACTGTAGCTTCAATAGTCTGCTTCAACAGTCTACTGTAGCTTCAAGTCTGCTCCAACAGTCTACTATAGCTTCAACAGTCTACTGTACTGTAGCTCAAAAAGTCTACTGTAGCTCCAACAGTCTACTGTAGCTCCAACAGTCAGCTTCAACAGTCTACTGTAGCTCCAACAGTCTACTCCAACAGTCTACTCCAACAGTCTACTCCAAAAGTCTACTGTGGCTCCAACATTCTGCTCCAACAGTCTACTGTAGCTCCAACAGTCTACTGTAGCTCCAACAGTCTGATGTAGCTCCAACAGTCTACTTTAGCTCCAACAGTCTGCTCCAACAGTCTACTGTAGCTCCAACAGTCTGCTCCAACAGTCTACTGTAGCTCCAACAGTCTACTGTAGCTCCAACAGTCTGCTCCAACAGTCTACTGTAGCTCCAACAGTCTGCTCCAACAGTCTACTGTAGCTCCAACAGTCTGCTCCAACAGTCTACTGTAGCTCCAACATTCTGATCCAAAAGTCTACTGTAGCTCCAACAGTCTACTGTAGCTCAAACAGTATACTGTAACTTCAGCAGTCTGCTCCAACAGTCTGCTGTAGCTCCAACAGTCTACTGTAGCTCCAACAGTCTACTGCAGCTCCAACAGTCTACTGCAGCTCAAACAGTCTACTGCAGCTCAAACAGTCTACTGTAACTTCAGCAGTCTGCTCCAACAGTCTGCTGTAGCTCCAACAGTCTGCTGTAGCTCCAACAGTCTACTGTAGATCCAACAGTCTACTCCAACGGTCTACTGTAGCTCCAACAGTCTACTGTAGCTCCAACAGTCTACTGTAGCTCCAACAGTCTACTGTAGCTCCAACAGTCTGCTCCAACAGTCTACAGTAGCTCCAACAGTCTACTGTAGCTCCAACAGTCTGCTCCAACAGTCTACTGTAGCTCCAACAGTCTACTGTAGCTCCAACAGTCTGCTCCAACAGTCTACTGTAGCTCCAACAATGCAGCAATATCTAGCAATACAATAACACTACACATAATCCAAACGTAAAGGCAATGTATTTGGAACCGAAGCAGTGATTTATACAACAATATATTTTATCATTGTATTTTTATGTAGAAATGTTCAACTATGTCAAAATGTTTTTTTTGTGATATAAATAATGTATTTTATAATTTGATTAATACAAAATAAAGTAGTTATGTTTACAAAATGTCTCTCTAACAATATAGTATGAGATCTGAATAGCAATCCAATCCAATGTTTGACCATTTAGTAGATCTACTTGATATTGATAATAATCAAAACAATCACATACTCTATGTAAAGCTCAAGATAATATAAAACAGTGATAATCATTTACATTTTTGTGATCATTGTTTCTTCTGTCTTATCCTCTGCATGACTGAGTCCATTTTCAAGATTCAACTTCCCAGGAGTTCTAGAATCAAAAATAACAAGTAAGCAATCTACTTGCAGAAATACACCATTTGAAATAATTTATTACAGTGTAAATGCTAAATCTTTATATCAACACAGTTAAAATTACGACAATATAAGCACGCTGAACCAGACTGCTTTCAAGGAGGTCTCAAAAATATAACATCCTTCTATCCATTTGCTCTCTCATCCATCCATCCATCCATCCATCCCACTCCCCATCCCTCCAGAATGATACTCACACTGAGTCCTTCTCCTGTGGTTCAGTGTGGTCTTGTAGCTCAGTGTTGAGTGTCTCAGGCAGCATGAAGCAGAGGCCTCCACCCAGGAAGGGCAGGATGCCATAGATCAACATAGGGATGGAATAGTGATACACCTCCAGCAGTCTAATCAGGGGGGCAAGGATGCCAGCCACACGGGCACACATGGAGTTCAGACCCACTCCGCTCTGTCTGCAAGACAATTCACACAAGACAATACAGGAGTTCAGACCCACTGCGTTCTGTCTGCAAGACAATACACATGGAGTTCAGACCCACTGCGTTCTGTCTGCAAGACAATACACATGGAGTTCAGACCCACTGCGTTCTGTCTGCAAGACAATACACATGGAGTTCAGACCCACTGCGTTCTGTCTGCAAGACAACACATGGAGTTCAGACCCACTGCGTTCTGTCTGCAAGACAATACACATGGAGTTCAGACCCACTCTATTCTGTCTGCAAGACAACACACAGGAAGTTCAGACCCACTCTATTCTGTCTGCAAGACAACACACATGGAGTTCAGACCCACTCTATTCTGTCTGCAAGACAACACACATGGAGTTCAGACCCACTCCGTTCTGTCTGCAAGACAACACACATGGAGTTCAGACCCACTCTATTCTGTCTGCAAGACAACACACATGGAGTTCAGACCCACTCTATTCTGTCTGCAAGACAACACACATGGAGTTCAGACCACTGTCTGCAAGACAATACACATGGAGTTCAGACCCACTCCGTTCTGTCTGCAAGACAACACACATGGAGTTCAGACCCACTCTATTCTGTCTGCAAGACAATACACATGGAGTTCAGACCCACTCCGTTCTGTCTGCAAGACAATACACATGGAGTTCAGACCACTGTCTGAAAGACAATACACATGAATTCAGACCCCACTCTGTTCTGTCTGCAAGACAATGAACAGATCAGGAAGTTCAGACCTGTCAAAAAATCCAAGATGCTCTCCCCCCGCCCGCTAGCTGTCTGAATCATTGTGTCTCCAGCTCGCCTAGCTACTCACTGGACCCTATGATCACTCGGCCACACATGCCTCTCCCTTATGTCAATATTCCTTGTCTATTGCTGTTTTGGTTAGTGATTTCTGTCTTATTTCACTGTAGAGCCTCCAGCTCTGCTCAATATGACTTAGCTAGCCTTTGTTCCACCCCACACAAATGCAATGACCACACCTGGCTTAAATGGTGCCTCTAGAGAGAAAAACCTCTCTCATCATCACTCAATGCCTAGGCTTATCTCCACTGTATTCACATCCTACCATACCATTGTCTGTACATTATGCCTTGAATCTATTATTCTGTGCCCAGAAATCTGCTCCTTTTACTCTCTGTTCCGAACGCACTAGACAACCAGTCCTCTGTTCCTCTGGTGATGTCGAGATTAACCCAGGCCCTGCAGCCCCTAGCTCCACTCCCATTCCCCAGGTGCTCTCATTTGTTGACTTCTGTAAATATTGGAAAGCTGCCATGGTCATCCCCCTCTTCAAAGGGGGAGACACTCTAGACCCAAACTGTCATAGATCTATATCCATCCTCCCCTGCCTTTCTAAAATCTTCGAAAGCCAAGTTAACAAACAGATCACCGACCCTTTCAAATCCCGCCGTACCTTCTCCACTATGCAATATGGTTTCCATGCTGGACATGGGTGCACCTCAGCCACACTCAAGGTCCTAAGTGATATCAAAACCCCCCCATCGATAAAAGACAGCACTGTGCAGCTGTCTTCATCAACCTGGCCAAGGCTTTCGACTCTGTCAATCACCGTATTCTTATCAGCAGACTCAATAGCCTTGGATTCTCAAATGATTGCCTCGCCTGGTTCACCAACTACTTCTCAGATAGAGTTCAGTGTGTCAAATCGGAGGGCCTGTTGTCCGGACCTCTGGCAGTCTCTATAGGGGTGCCACAGGGTTCAATTCTCGGGCCGACTCTCTTCTCTGTATACATCAATGATGTCGCTCTTGCTGCTGGTGATTCTGTTTTTATTTTTTATTTCCCCTTTATTTAACCAGGTAAGCTAGTTGAGAACAAGTTCTCATTTGCAACTGTGACATGGCCAAGATAAAGCAAAGCAGTGTGACAAAAACAACAACACAGAGTTACACGTGGAATAAACAAACATCCACCTCTAAGCAGACGACACCATTCTGTATACATCTGGCCCTTCTTTGGACACTGTGCTAACAAACCTCCAAACAATCTTCAATGCCATACAACACTCCTTCCGAGGCCTCAACTGCTTTAAAATGCAAGTAAAACTAAGTTCTCTGTACCGATTGCTGTCCGCACCCATGTAAGTAAGTATGTTGAAACGTTTAGGCCTGTATCTGTGTGTGTTCCAGCCAATGTGTTTTAGCAGTATGAACATCTCAC